>NC_140010.1:36714147-36971647 GCF_964263955.1 Coregonus lavaretus | reverse complement strand
TCCCCTGTTCTTGTCCTTGAGCCACTGGTGCAGTGTGTGGCTGTTAAACTGCAGCGCCCCCTTCAGGCCTCCTTTACACTGGATCTGCATGATGGTGTGGGAGTTCCTCACCACCTCGATCAGGACCACGCAGTCGCCGATGGACAGGCAGCCGTACGGCAACATCCTGGGGACAAAAACGACCAATAGGATGACAGGTAGGTCTACCATGGCTACAGTCTTTCAACGATACATTTTATTAATCTACCAATCATTCCATCTAGATACACATGCATTGATTCCTTCTGTTCGATCAGAACTGCGTCCTGACTTTCAATCCACCTACATAGAGACTGGGATGTGATCAGTACAATATGATAAGATACAGATCTAATCAATAGTACTCTGATTTGGAAGTAAAAACTCATTTCCCTGATTCATGGGTTAGAAAACAGAGTGATATAATGGCTATACAGACTCCCTTCACTTCCTTCAAAAACAACCCGACTTTCAATCGACCTGCATTCCTCCTTATCGTACCTCATTTAGGCTACACTAGTTTCCAGTTCAGAGTTTACATTATCAGCTCCTACAGAAAGTAATGGACTCAATGTTTAATCAATAGGATGAGTCGCTCCTAATTTTAGGCTCCTGCTATCAAGGAGAAGAACATGAAGGTTGTAATCGACTATTCATCTGAGCGGCTACAAAAGAGACTAGTACCTGAGATCAAGCCCCTGGTTCTGCCAGATGTTCTCCATTATCCTAATGATCTGCAAAGTCAGCATGTCCTGCCTCAGATCTGAAGGAGAGAGGTGAGAGTGAAATAGCAAGGTGATGATAAGTCTGAGCTTTGATCACACTAATGCAATATGAATCGCTGCCAGGGCAAAATGGGATTCGGTAAGCATGTTTATTGTCTAGTGTGTCCATAGTGAGTCAAGGGGGTTGGGTGATTCGTTTTGCATTAGCGGGATATACCGTCTCCGTTTTTGAAGATGATCTCGTTGCTCTGGAAGAGCAGCTCTGACATCATGTCAGGATTCTCCCAGTTGAGCCACAGAGGCCGTTTGGCCGATGACATCATCCGGCACTCCTCCAGGCTGAAAGAGATGGCAAACGTTGTATCAACACAGACTCAGAATAACTTTAAGAAAACATCTTGAACACAGTAAGGCCTGTCATTAAACCTGAATTTCACAGGACAAATTTCTTAGTTTCCTTGTTCAATCATTCAGAAGAATATGTGGACGTTCGTGGTTATGTCTACTGTGCTTTCTCAGTTGAGGGACGGAGTTAGAACAGCGCCAGTACCGGAGGTTTCCCAGCTGGTGAGCTGGGTTGAGCGGAGAGGTGAAGCTCTGTAGGGCGTCCATGTAGTCAGGCCTTTTCATCTGCTCCACCAGGAACTTCATCTGAACCTGAGGGCAGAGAGAGAGAGCTTCACTTTACTGCAAGTGTAGGGAGTCCATAGTCCTGAAGACCAATGGGGACTTTATAGCAGCTCCAAACTCATTGTCCTTTTGTCTTGTACTGACAGTAAGAAAAACATGATCACGAAAAAGATTGAGGCTTCCATATTAGGGCGTGAAGTGGAAAGGCCTTGATCACATCGTAAACGTTACCTTCTGGGCCTCGTCCTTCTTCTCCTGCTTGAGGAGGTCGGTGAGGTTAATGAGTTTCTCCATGGCCTCCACCTGTCTGCTCAGGTGCTTCAGGTACATGCCACAGGCCCGGCAGTAGGACTCCAGCAGCAGACCGAAACGTTGGCTCACTGTCTTGTTGTGCATCTCAGACCTGGAGGCAGAGAGAACAAGTTATGCAATTGTGGACGCCTATACAAATGTACTAGCGAGACTTCTCAATCTGCATGACCCATAGAAATGTATTCAGAAACATTTCCAAAACACATCAGTCTTGTGACTATGCATGAACACAGTCAATATCAATGTAACTTGATCTGGCAAATTCCCCTCTGTAAGCTTTTTTTCCTTTACTTAAACCCTAAAATACACAAATTAAGCAGGTTTTACAGGACCTTGGAGAAAGATTTTACACCAGCGGAATGGAATTCCGTCTGCCTAAGGCAAATTTAAGCAATCCACAACACACACATTTGGTTTCATAAACACTAAGGTTACTGGGCTAGTAAGGAAACAAACAGAAATCAAACTCACTTGAGATGCCAAAAGAAGAAATGTCCTATCCGCTGATTGGTCAAAGCCTTCTTCAGCAGGAAGCGGGCCAGTGGGTTATCGAGGTACTGCTCGTACTTCAGAACCTGGTGGCCAGACAAACACAGTGAATGTTCAGAACACACACCCAAATGAACGCAAAATGTATTTCTTTCCATAGAAATGTATCTGACTGAATAGAAGCCACCATGTAAAAGAGAGCAGTTAACCAGAGGGGTCATATTGAATTCTTTATGTAGTGTCAATAATTAAATCTGTAGGTGTCAAAGCCATTCAAAAACACATCACATCAAGCTGACAGTCAGCGGCATCCATGTTGAATCCCAGAAACCTCATAGAATAGTGTGTGGATAGGGTGAGGCTTGTCCATTCTATCTCTTTATTCATTAAAGACTATGAGTGGGTCTTATCATATTGTACCTGGACCAGCTGAATGAGGTATTGAGAGAGTCTGTCGTCCGTTAAGTATTTTTCAAGGCACTTCACTGCAAAGTCTCGGATCCTGGGATCGGGGAAGTTGCAGTCCAGCAACTCCATGGCTTGTTCTGGCTTTATGGCTGGCCAGTCCTTTAGAAGGCAATACATCTGGAACAAAGATTAACAAATACAAAAAAAATTGTATATAAAAAATTCAAATCAAAGTTTGAGGAAAAAACAAAATCGGATGACATTTATTAAATGAACTAAAATATAAAATTCAACATGTAAAATGTTGGTCCCATGTTTCATGACCAGAAATAAAAGATCCCAGAGAGTTTATATATGCACAAAATGCTTATTTCTCTACAATTTTGTGCACAAATTTGTTTACATACTTGTGAGCATTTCACCTTTGCCAAGATAATCCATTCACCTGGCAGGTGTGGCATATCAAGAAGCTGATTAAAACAGCATGATCATTACACAGGTGCACCTTGTGCTGGGGACAATAAAACCCTACTCTAAAATGTGCAATTGTGTCACAACACAATGCCACAGATGTCTCAAGTTGAGGGAGCATGCGATTGGCATGCTGACTGCAGGAATGTCCACCAGAGCGGTTGCCAGAGAATTGAATGTTAATTTCTCTACCATAAGTCACCAACATCGTTTTAGAGAATTTGGCAGTACGTCCAACTGGCCTCACAACCGCAGACCACATGTAACCACGCCAGCCCAGGACCTCCACATCCAGCTTCTTCACCTGCGGGATTGTCTGAGACCAGCCACCTGGACAGCTGATGAAATTGTGGGTTTGCACAACTGAAGAATTTCTGCATCAACTGTCAGAAACCGTCTCAGGGAAGCTTATCTGCGTGCTCGTCGTCCTCACCAGGGTCTTGACCTGACTGCAGTTCGGCGTCGTAGCCAACTTCAGTGGGCAAATGCTCACTTTCGATGGTCACTGGCACGCTGGAGAAGTGTGCTCTTCACAGATGAATCCCAATTTCAACTGTACCAGGCAGATGGCATCGTTTGGGAGAGCGGTTTGCTGATGTGAACAAGAGTGCCCCATGGTGGCAGTGGGGTTATGGTATGGGCAGGCATAAGCTACAGTCAACAAACACAATTGCATTTTATCGATGGCAATTTGACTGCACAGAGATACCGTGACGAGATCCTGAGGCCCATTGTCGTGCCACTAATCTGCCGCCATCACCTCATGTTTCAGCATGATAATGCACGGCCCCATGTCGCAAGTACCTGTACACAATTCCTGGAAGCTGAAAACTTCCCAGTTCTTCCATGGCCTGTATACTCACCAGACATGTCACCCATTGAGCATGTTTGGGATGCTCTGGATCGACGTGTACGAACGTGTGTTCCAGTTCCCGCCAATATCCAGCAACTTCGCACAGCCATTGAAGAGGAGTGGGACAACATTCCACAGGCCACAATCAACAGCCTGATCAACTCTATGCGAAGGAGATGTTTCGCACCAGATACTGACTGGTTTTCCGATCCACACCCCTAAATATATATATTTTCTGAAGGATATCTATATTCCCAGTCATGTGAAATCCATAGATTAGGGCCTAATGAATTGATTTCAATTGACTGATTTCCTTATATGAACTGTAATTGTTGCGTTTATATTTTTGTTCAGTGTATATCAAATTTCCCCTTGCCATGGTAGGCTATAAAGTCAAGTGTCAGCAGTTGAAATGTGAGACTGTTTACCTGCGCAACCTCATCCCTGGAGTTCCATTTCACTGCCAGGAGAATCTTGGGCAGTATCTCCGGGATACTGACACAGTAATGTCTGTAGGAGGAGAGAATAGCAAACATTTGAATGTAGAAAATTGCTTGTTTCCTCCCTTACGATCACACGCACTGTACACGCATACACACACACACACACACAGGGCCTCATTTCTCAATCATGAGCAGCACACATCTGTTATTATAACAAGTGTTTTAGTAGCTTGAGCAGGTAACCAAACTATTTCAGATGTAAGAAATGTTTGATAAATCTTGCGTGGGTTTTGTTTATGTGTTTTTCATAATAGAAAATATGGATTTGTTGATAAAGCACACACACACAGTATTACCTGTGCCTCCACAGGAAGTCCTTCTCCTGCTCAGTGATTTCAGACAGTGGATCTCTGTTACACACCAGACGCAGCTGTTCGTTGTCACTGTCCGTCAGAGGGTTGTCCCTCGCCAGTCTGTTACTCTGCAATAGAGACCAGTATGCTGCTTATTAAAACTACAGTACTGGTGGGAAGCAGGGTCGCATTCAATAAGCACTCAGTTGTAAAAGGTTTTGCGTTCTTATTGGACACACTCAGGTAGCTCATCTGCGTGAACGTGCCTTAGGCATGCTGCAAGGAGGCATGAGGACTGCAGATGTGGCCAGGGCAATAAATTGCAATATCCGTACTGTGAGACGCCTTAGACAGCGCTACAGGGAGACAGGACGGACAGCTGATCGTCCTCGCAGTGGCAGACCACGTGTAACAACACCTGCACAGGATCGGTACATTCGCACATCACACCTGCGGGACAGGTACAGGATGGCAACAACAACTGCCCGAGTTACACCAGGAACGCACAATCCCTCCATCAGTGCTCAGAATGTCCACAATATGCTGAGAGAGGCTGGACTGAGGGCTTGTAGTCCTGTTGTAAGGCAGGTCCTCACCAGACATCACCGGCAACAACGTCGCCTATGGGCACAAACCCACTGTCGCTGGACCAGACAGGACTGGCAAAAAGTGCTCTTCATTGACGAGTTGTAGTTGTGTCTCACCAGGGGTGATGGTTGGATTCGTGTTTATCGTCGAAGGAATGAGCGTTACACTGAGGCCTGTACTCTGGAGCGAGATCGATTTGGAGGTGGAGGGTCCGTCATGGTCTGGGTCGGCGTGTCACAGCATCATCGGACTGAGCTTGTCGTCATTGGAGGCAATCTCAATGCTGTGCGTTACAGGGAAGACGTCCTCCTCCCTCATGTGGTACCCTTCCTGCAGGCTCATCCTGACATGACCCTCCAGCATGACAATGCCACCAGCCATACTGCTCGTTCTGTGCGTGATTTCCTGCAAGACAGGAATGTCAGTGTTCTGCCATGGCCAGCGAAGAGCCCGGATCTCAATCCCATTGAGCACATCTGGGACCTGTTGGATTGGAGGTTGACGGCTAGAGCCATTCCCCCCAGAAATGTTCGGGAACTTGCAGGTGCCTTGGTGGAAGAGTGGGGTAACATCTCACAGCAAGAACTGGCAAATCTGGTGCAGTCCATGAGGAGGAGATGCACTGCAGTACTTAATGCAGCTGGTGGCCACACCAGATACTGACTGTTACTTTTGATTTTGACCCCCCCTTTGTTCAGGGACACATTATTCCATTTGTGTTAGTCACATGTCTGTGGAACTTGTTCAGTTTATGTCTCAGTTGTTGAATCTTATGTTCATACAAATATTTACACATGTTAAGTTTGCTGAAAATAAACACAGTTGACAGTGAGAGGATGTTTATTTTTTTGCTGTGTTTACATGCGGTATGCTACAGTTGAAACGACAACACGATATACAGAAAATAAGGCACTTACTTTGAATGGAATGCACACATGTCCAAATATATTATTTGTAAGGAAAACAACAATGAAGGCAATGCGGACGCCAGCCAGAAAATGTGCCGGGGAAAACGTTTGTGCAATGTCTGCTCTGACTAGAGATGTGCAATGTCTTCATACTTGATCTGGGGAAACACTGGGGAAGTGCTTGGGCTTTCGCTGAAGAGAGAAGTTTGTCCGGCTCAGTAAAGCCTCAAACATAAATTGTCCGCAACAGTGAAATGGGCTACTTCTTATGTGAATTAATGAGGAGGCGGAACACACCTCAATTCAAACTGTTGTTAGAAAATACAATTTGTTTGAAAATACATTTAAATTGACCAATTGAAACATAACCTATAGATAATTAGCAGGCAGCATGCCTTGGTTTGAGGGCAGCGTGGGTAACTGTCCTGTTGCGTAACAATCACATTTTGGAACAGTGAGTACATTCAGATATCACGTGCATAAAAAACACTCACGCTCGGGCGACTGTTAGAGATATTTGGAACCCATGCGTGAAAAGATTAAATCAATACAACAGATGAACGTACAATGTCAATATTGACTTAGACCAAACAAAATCACTTGGGACTTACCAAACCGGTGTGGCAGTAGTTGAAGCCCAGCTCCCGGGATATGTTCCAGTTGGCGTGCTCCTCGATGGCCGGCATGTCAGGGAACTTTACCGGGTTACTGAAGTGGTCAAACTCCAGCTCCAGGCAAGGGGTTTCCTGTGGGCCCAGAGCAATATAATGGAAAGGTCATTTGAGGTCGTTCAAAAGGACTTATGAGAACAATGGCGTCCTATTGTGGGGTTTGGTTGTATGTCAATGAGTAATTAATAAGGTGGATAAGAGGCTTAGACAATGAGAGGGGAGATGCGGATTATTGCGAACTGTAGCTTTGTGTGGTGTGTTAGATCCAGTGTGTGTCTTTCCATATGCGTGTGTAGCTAGCTAGCCAACACCTCAGACCTTGTTTGGATTGGAGCCGGTGACTCCGATAGCATTGAGCAGGTCTTCCAGGCCGTGGGGCACGGGCCACAGGTTGAGGGCCATCTTTCCAGCCACCAGCGTGTGGGTGTAATCAAACAGGTTGATGTTTCCCCAGGCTAGTGGACAGTGCTCCTGTAGCAACATAAGCACAATGATGGATTGTATTGTAGTCAATGTATGGAGTTGCATTGAAATTGGGATCAACGTAAATCGAGTTAAAAAATTGATAAAGAGGATATAGAATCCCAAGCTAAGTACGAGATTGAAAGCTATTGTTGTGCAAAGAAAATGCATGTGACACACAAGTAGGATTTGCCAAAGCCAGGAAAGTGAGCGATAATGTTCATTTCAATTACGCTACCCAAACAACTAATTCATGTACGGTACTTTTTCCACTTCTCCATTTATTCCCCAATCATTATTCATCTACACCAGGGATCTCAAACTAGCAGCCCGGGGGCCACATCAGGCCCGAAGCTGCTTCCCTCCGGCCCCCATGATAACAGTAAGACCAACATTGGCCCCCAGGTATTTTGAGTTTGAGACCTGATTTACACTTCTGATAGTTTGACCAAACCAAAGTAACTATTTTTTGTCAGAAACAATAAATTCCTGAAACTGGTGGGCAGGAGGGAGAGCTCACCTCCTTGGCCCCCTTCCTCCCTTTCACGGAACAGATGGACAGACAGAGGCGGGCGGCGCGGGGGATGTCTGGAATGTACATGTCGTAGTTCAGCCACTCGTTCCACCTTGGATGGACAACAAGAACATTTTCCCAATCAAAACAGACATCCCTATGAAGCTAACAGTAAGTAGGCTACACTACAGTATGCGATTTAGCAATAACTTCATTAAGAAAGTACAGTTTATTATGATGCAGGATGGCATACCTGGGGTTTGAGCATGGCACGCGCTGAGTGTTCACGTTGTCACACAGCTGCTCCCCACCGTGGTAAATCCCAGTCCGGACGTAGATCTAGATCAATAGCAGGGACACACATTAATAATTTACATAGATGTCTTTGACAGAAACCTTTATTGTGCTACTAAAAAGAACAATGACATCCAGGACATTTCGGCCCAATCGTGAACTTGATCTATTCAAATATTCCATCTAAATGTAGTTCCCCTTCTCCACAAGGACCTGCACTGATATGTACAACAGAACTGACAACAGGGTTCAGTGAGGAAAAAAACGTTTGGAAACAGGGAGGTACTACTTCAACTTGTTTAATAAGAACACAGGTTTTTGTTTTCTGTAGCAAAACATTTTGTTATGCCCTACTGAACACCACCCAAAGGTCCTCAAGTACAGTACCTTGTCAATGTCCCTGATGTTGACGTTGACGTAGGTGGCACACAGTATCCTTATCCTCAGCGTGCCGTTGATGGTCCATAGAGACTTGGTGGCCGTCTCGCCGTTCATGTAGGGAGTGGCCGTGGAGATGCGGCGGGCATACGAGGGCATGGTAAAGGTGTCGATGGGCAGCTGCGAGTACAGGCTGTCCTTGGCCATTAGCATGAGGTTGGGCATGCGCCCCAGCATGATGCAACTCCTCACGTACTGGGAAGGAAAGGCAATATACATTATAAGGGCATTAGATGCTACACCAAGCGAGGTATTAAACATGCAAAGAATGGCAACCCTTCTTTTGCACAGTTGCTATTACCTGTGTAACATTGCTAGCTAGTCATTGGCCAGTCATTCAAACATGCTCCAGACAGGATTCAAAGGAAGAATGTCAAAAGCCAAAGATTCAGATCACCGACTGTCGTCAATAAAATGCATTATTTGAGAATTTCTTCTTTCGAATCACTCATTTATTTATTATATTTAAACACACAGGCAAGAGACTAACTACAACATATGTTTGAATGTATCCCTATTCAAGATGTGGAGTAGGCATCAGAGAAATGTGTGTATGTGTCTGTGTTTACCTTGTACTGACTCAGGGGGTATTTCTCCAGCAGGTACTCATCGCAGCCGCACACCTTGAGGATGTACTTGCCCTGATACTCCTGCACGCACATCTTGAGCTGTTCGTGGGACAGCAGCATGCTACGCGTTTTCTTGCGGATGGCCTCTGCGATCACGTGCTCCGGCACGCAGTCGTGGTTGATTTTCAGTGTGTACTTCTGCTTGTCGTTGCTTGGCGACACGATGACCCAGATGACCACTATGATTTGACCTGGAGGGAAAGAGGAATAAATGTGTTATTATGGCATGGTAAGTGAGGTACCTTCCAATCCGATACATCGCACGTCACCAAACATATATTTAAAACAAGTGGGTGGTAGTTCTGTCAACGCTTACAATAGGTTATTTTGATACAAAATTAGGCTGTACATGGCTGGGATAGTTTCCCTTTGCCACAGACCCAAACCTTCTGTGTGTGTCTCCCATGTCCTACCTTTGTCAAGCTTATTGAAGATGTGCTTGGGTAGTTCTACTGACGACTCTACATTGGGAGGGTAGACGTACAACGCTCTACTGATGGGTCCGTTAGTGTCTCGGAGGTCCACAGACTCCTTGCAGACATTTAATATGTTCCTTCTAAAGTCCTGGACCTCTGCGTCCTTGACCAGGTCAAACTCACATATAGGCATTCCTATGGCAAAACCTGCACAAAAAAAGAAGAGAATTTCATGCACTCCTACAGCTACATTTTATCAAGCTTTATCGCACTCAATATTCAATCATGAAATTTGAGGGCTGCTTTTGAAAACAGCCTGAGGCCACACCATACTTAGAGTGTGCTTATGTGACGTCAGTGACTTAGTATAAAGAATACGAGACATACCAATTTCTCGATTTAGTATTTTCTCCTCTCGATTGCCTACTGGCTCGATGACTTTCAGGAAGGCCTGAAAAAGCCTGAGGTCGCACAGTCTCCTCGTCTCATCATAGAACTCCTCTCTCTCAGCCTCTTGAGTAACGCTGACAAAGATGTAGGAGGTCTCCTCCTGTAGGAGGTGGTGGAGAGGATACTTCCTGGCCTCTTTGAAGAGGTCCTGTTTGACCGAGATGAGTGTGGCCTCACGTGTGCACTCCAATGTCAGAATCATCCCATTGGGGAGAAGGAAGTCCACCTGGATGCTCGGGGGCATCAAGTGCATGCCCCATAGTTCCCCTGAAGACGGCCTGGGAGGCATTGTGTTCGGGCCGGCTGCTCCTCACTATGCTAATAATTACGATGAGTCGGGTCGACCAACTAGAGAGAGAGAGAGGCAATTACATAAGAAGCAGTGACCCATTTATACATCTCCATACTGCATGAGATAGTTAGCTACTAAATATTTCGAATGAGAGCAGAGGCATTGAGTGCAAGTGCTCACTAATAACTATCATTTTATAGCAGGCAGTTGCTTACACTACATCATAAGTTAAATTGTTAATTGTCCCAAAAAAACGCAAACGCATGGGGACAGCTCAAGCAGGAAACTACAGTTCCTCTGGGACAGATGTTGCTCGAATAAAATATTTTACATAACAATAGGTAGTTTGATAGCTAAGTGGAGAGGTTGACAGGTCACTCACTGTGTAATCAAACTAACTAACAAGCTAGTGAAGCAATGTGTCACAACAAGTAATGGAACGGGAAGACTGTAGTTAGCTAGCTAATGAAGTAGCTACCTAGCTTACTAAGTAGCTAACAGTTAGCTGTTTAGAGAATTTTGTAACGCATCATGAATTCTGTCATATGGGTATATTATGATGGCAAACGTTTGAGAACTAAACCGCAATTGTTATTTGCATTTTGCTTACTAGAATGCATATATAGCTAGTGATTGACTGCGTTAGACTTAGCTATCTAAAACACCGGTGCCGCTAGCTAGCTAATATTAGCTGACAAACCGCTAGCCATTAGCTAGCTAGTTGTTTTTGTGAAGACTTAGCTTGTGCCAGCTAGCCTAACTAATTGTCCAATGGCAATGCCTCATCATATTTGCAACTAGCCGTGCTGTCGTCTCGTTAAATTATGTATTTATTAGTTATGATTGTCTTTTGACACAATTTTTTATTTTATGACAAAATACCTGGCATTTGCAGGCAAACACTAGTTTGGTTATCGTCTCGCGCAACGCACTGTTTTCAGTCATAACATGCAACTTTCTCCGGATAATAGCTAGCAAATTTGAGGCAACTATGAGCTAGCTAGCTAAACAAACCCCATTCGTACCCGTCCTAGACCTCGCGCCCTCAGTCGTAGCGCTGGCTTGCTACTCCATCCAATTGTCGGGACAGTCCGGTTTCTCAACAAAGACGCCTTTCGCTATCATATTAATGGTTTCCCAAGTAATAAGGCCATTACATTCCATGGTGTGATGCCCAGCTCAATAGCGAAAAATACTGCATTTTGATTGCTTGCAAGCCGCCTGTCAGACAGCTTAGTGTTCGTTTGGCAAAGCTAGCTGCCTGCCTGGCGGTTTCCACTAGCTTCCATAGCCACAAAGTCCAAATTAACTAAAAAAATATATAGATGTTTTGTCTTAATGTAAGGTTAGGTTTGGGCATAAGGTTGGCAGTGTGGTTTAGGTTAGGTTTAAAATAAAATTTTAGGAATATACATTTTAGAAATGGGCGGGGTTTATGACTTTGTGGCTATAGAAACTAGTGACGACCATGGCATCGGGCTTTTGACCTCGAAGACGTGATGCATAGAATGTTCTCTGTATTCTATTCAAACAATTTATGCCATCTCACCAACAGCATTTGAAACATTTGACATAATATTTAAAAGCGTTAACTCTCAAAACTGTTTGTAAGAAAACACAGTCCTGAAATAAAAGTGTTATATTCTGACAGCATTGCAACAAAATTCAAGCAAAAATGCATGACTACAGTAACGATGGCGATGTCAGAAAGGGGTAGCCAACAGTAGTTGGTAGCCAGCGATGGCTAACAGGAGGGATGCATCTGATGTTTTAATGCTGGACGTGAACAAAACCCTGCACGTACAGCCCACCAGAACCATTAGGCCTACTGGTCACTCCTTATGGCTATCTATCCAAAACTACGCTTCTGGTCAACAGGGTAACATTGTTCTGAAGGGGACAGCGGAGGGGGTCAAATTCAAGGAAACCACCTTTCTCGCTTGTAAAATATTGACTGCTTTCCATTGCTGTCAGAGGGAGCTGGAAGTGAGCAAGTGGCACACCTCAAGAGATGACAAGCAAACACATGTATGATAACAAGGGGGAACTAGTGAAACTGACAATGTCAAAGATGTGATGAATCCATACAAGGTCTATTTCCATCCAAAGCCAGTCATATGCAAAGCCAGGGGCAAAATTTGTCCCAAGCAAGGAAAGGCAGAGAAAGGCGCTGTCATGCCAAATGCCCTCAAAGGAAATCTGCCCGGTGACAGTGAGAGAAAAAAAGAGCAGAAAAGTTTCCATCTGCATAATTTCTAAGAAATTCTGAACAAAAATATAGGGTTTATTACAGTTGCATCATTTGTAAACAATTGCTTGATTGCATAAATGCATTAAATTCACCATCAAATTATTTATTTCATTTTGATATGCCTCACCATGGGAAGTCATAACTGCATCAATATGTTATTTTATGAGGTAATTTATTGCATACAGAGCAAAATGTATGAAAAATAAACATGAAAAGTTAGCCACTTTCCTCGGTTGTCATCAGAGAGACACAAGACAATGAAAAACATTTTTGCATAGCACACAATTTCTGTATGACAGACTGAACAATAAAATGGTAATTACTGTACATAATATAAGCTATGGCTGACCCCTAAAATATGTTGATGCTGTCATTCAGCAATTTCCCCATTAGATTCTGCATATTCTAGCTAGTTCTGGTATTTCGACAATGGTCTTTAACCCTCTTCTGCAAAAAATCACATACAGGAACTGCACAAGCTTCTAACTTTGCTCAACACAGTAGGTCATGAACAATTATCTTCAGGAAACACAGTGGACAATTTGGGAGAATGAACTCTGTCTCATTCCGTCAGCACAAATTTTGCTCAACATTGTCGTCTGTGAGATATAGGACACGTGCTCAACATTACTCCAAATTTAGGATTGTAAGCGAGGGTACTCAACTTTCTGTAAGGGCCCTTGTTCAAAGTCTGTAAATCATTTACTAAGTATTTCTTATTGTGGTCACATTGTCGAGCGGGAACCTGCAAGTAAGCATTTCATTGTACTGTGTACACCATGTGTATCCTGTACATATGACAAATAAAATAAAAAGGTAGATAAAAAAATGTTCAAATAGCCTGTTCATTTCTGTGAAAAGGTTGCATATTATGATGTAGAGTAAGAAAACATGCATGCATAGCTGTGGGAAGTAGGGGTGCTGAAGGTGCTGCAGCACCCCCTGAAAAATCAGAATTAAAAAGAACGTTCATTTTTGTTGTTTTTTTCATCTTCACAAAAGTAGTGCACTGGGCCTTTAATAGTCCTGTATTAGTAGACCGATATAGCCATCTGCAGTGCCAGCTCGGGCAAAAAGGTTTGTTCCCACCCCCAAACTACAGTGCCTTGCAAAAGTATTCATCCCCCTTGGCGTTTTTCCTATTTTGTTGCATTACAACCTGTAATTTAAATGGATTTCATGTAATGGACATACACAAAATAGTCCAAATTGGTGAAGTGAAAAAAATAACTTGTTTAAAACAATTCTAGAAAATAAATAATGGAAAAGTGGTGCGTGCACATGTATTCACCTCCTTTGCTATGAAGCCCCTAAATAAGATCTGGTGCAACCAATTACCTTCAGAAGTCACATAATTAGTTTTAAAAAACTCCACCTGTGTGCAATCTAAGTGTTACATGATCTGTCAAACGATCTCAGTATATATACACCTGTTCTGAAAGGCCCCAGAGTCTGCAACACCATGAAGCACACAAAGCAAGGGGCACCACCAAGCAAGCGGCACCATGAAGACCAAGGAGCTCTCCAAACAGGTCAGGGGCAAAGTTGTGGAGAAGTACAGATCAGAGTTGGGTTATAAAAAAATATCAGAAACTTTGAACATCCCACGGAACACCATTATATCCATTATTAAAAATGGAAAGAATATGGCACCACAACAAACCTGCCAAGAGAGGGCCGCCCACCAAAACTCACGGACCAGGCAAGGAGGGTATTAATCAGAGAGGCAACAAAGAGACCAAAGATAACCCTGAAGGAGCTGCAAAGCTCCACAGCAGAGATTGGAGTATCTGTCAATAGGACCACTTCAAGCCGTACACTCCACAGAGCTGGGCTTTATGGAAGAGTGGCCAGAAAAAAGCCATTGCTTAAAGAAAAAAATAAGCAAACACGTTTGGTGTTCGCCACAAGGCATGTGGGAGACTCCCCAAACATATGAAAGAAGGTACTCTGGTCAGATGAGACTAAAATTGAGCTTTTTGGCCATCAAGGAAAACGCTATGTCTGGCGCAAACCCAACACCTCTCATCACCCAGAGAACACCATCCCCACAGTGAAGCATGGTGGTGGCAGCATCATGCTGTGGGGATATTTTTCATCGGCAGGGACTGGGAAACTGGTCAGAATTAAAGGAATGGTGGATGGCGCTAAATACAGGGAAATTCTTGAGGGAAACCTGTTTCAGTCTTCCAGAGATTTGAGACTGGGATGGAGGTTCACCTTCCAGCAGGACAATGACCCTAAGCATACTGCTAAAGCAACACTCGAGTGGTTTAAGGGGAAACATTTAAATGTCTTGGAATGGCCTAGTCAAAGCCCAGACCTCAATCCAATTGAGAATATGTGCTATGACTTAAAGATTGCTGTACACCAGCGGAACTCATCCAACTTGAAGGAGCTGGAGCAGTTTTGCCTTGAAGAATGGGCAAAAATCCCAGTGGCTAGATGTGCCAAGCGTATAGAGACATACCCCAAGAAACTTGCAGCTGTAGTTGCTGCAAAAGGTGGCTCTACAAAGTGTTGACTTTGGGGAGGTGAACAGTTATGCATGCTCAAGTTCAGTTTTTTTGTCTTATTTCTTGTTTGTTTCACAAGATAAAATATTTTGCATCTTCAAAGTGGTAGGTGTGTTGTGTAAATCAAATGATACAAACCCCCCAAAAAAAGGCAACAGAGGTCATACATTAATTTAGCTGCTCAGATGTCAGTTTCAGAACATTCCGTTTGCAACAGTCCCTGAGTAGAACAGAAGCAAGTCAAGCCACTTGTTCCAAATGTCTCAGCGCTGAGAGAACGACATTACAAGAGGTCATTAAGTTAAAACAATCCCTTTCATGTCATTATCTGTCTGGACTGGAGACCATGCTTGTTGCTCTCAGTTGCTGCACCAGCAAGCTTCACATCTCGATCTTGACTACCTGCTCACACATAATGGAGAGGTACTGGGTGAGTTTGACCATGAAGATGATGGCGGTGCCCCCCATGAGCATGCAGGAGGGCCAGAAGAGCGAGTGAAAGACGGCGCTGTGGCCGTACAGTCGGGTCAGGAGGGAGCTCTCCTGCTGGCCGCTGGGGTCGTAATAGCAGGGGACCTGCTGGTGCGGCTTCAGGCGTTCTGAGATGTTCACAATCATGTGGTGCATGGCCGCGGTGTCCTTCTGGCACTTTGGTACGTAGAAACACTGGAAAGAGAAAAGTGGGTGGCAATGATGTTAGTTCAGGAGCCTTCAGCGTGCCTTAGCAAGCATCCCCAGATACCCAACGTTAATATTTATTCGTACAAATAAACTTGTGTTCCTGTTGACTTAAACGTGCAAATAGAGCATAATGAGTCATGCAAAGCGCTAGGAGTTTTCCTGACCACGTGACCAGGAAGAAGCAGGCCCACATGCTCCTGGCTTGTGTCATCATGAAACAATAGCTTTCAAACCATTCAGTCATTCACAGCCTCCATTCTGACCCTCCGTTCACCTCAAAGTTGGAGTCCCAGCTCTCCTCGTTGTGAGATAAGCGGCTGAGCCTGCCCGTGGTGTTGACACTGACGTAGACCTGCAGACAGGGGAACCTGGAGCCTCTCCAGCAGTCCGAGCCACAGCTGTAGGAACAGTTCACGTCTGCTGTGATGGTGGAGTTGAGCACAATACAGACACTCTCCTCTGTCCACACACTATATGGAGAGATGAGGGGAAGAATTCAAAGGTATTGTAGGATTTACAAAGTGGCATGTAAACATATATTTATCTCTGTGGTCAAATAATATTGCAGAATGATTCTGTGGTGTAAAAATACCGGTTAGACACCCCTCGGAGGTGGATGCGTACTATTCACATTCCAATTTAGCATTGAAGCATGCTGTGCCATATCGTTCACACAAAAAAGACTGACAAACAAACATACTGCATAAACACTACAAAGGCAGGTTGATTGAATTGCAGTCTTTGAGAATTAGCAACGGCAGAGTCCACCAAAATTACAAAATATACAAACAATTATCCACTGTCAGATTGATAGTGCAGTACCTGTCTGCGTGAGAGCGCAGTATGGTGATGCCCAGGACAAAGTACATCATGACCGACGCAATGACCATGGCCAGGCCCAGGAGAATAGCCCGGTCCTCCCCAGCTTTCAGAGCCGTCACCGTCTTCTTCTTGTCCATCAGGTCAACATTCCGGAACTTCTGGTAGATGGACCTGAGGTTGGGGTCAAGTCCATTTCAATTCATTTTACAAGAATACTTGTTTTTTTCTTTAAATCGTTTGAAATGTTCCTCAATTTAATAATGAGGAGAACCATCGTCTGTTTCCTTCTTGGAGGAACCTCCACTGCATGTCAGCATAAAATATATTACAATTAATTATTAAATTGGAGTGATTTTCAGAGTGACAGTGTACCTCTTCGCTCCTCCTCCTGATGATGCCCCTCTTGCACTTTTGGCCCCTGTCACAAAGAACATCTTCCCAGATGCCCCACGACCTCCTCTGCTCACAGAAGAAGCGGTGCGGACAGACTGCTGGAACGACCTGCACAAAATAACAGTCTGTTATCACTCTGAACTAGATAGTATAGATAGACAGATCTATAGTAGATTAAACATTTTGCTCAATATTGACTTGTTAGATATCGAGGAATGAAATGGCATGAACCATACTCATAATGACAGATTATCAATTATAACATCAAATTAGATTAATGATGGTAATTCCTAGTATTTCGTCACCAGAACTCTTCAGTCAGCCCGCTTATGACCACTTTTGCCAACTTTTGTGTCATGGAAACAACACTGAAATAGAACACTGTTGTTTGAAACATAGCATTTATATGTACCATCACAGACACAAGGCAACAGACGCTCTTCTGTTGTTTCAAGACAGTTTTGCAACTCAAATACAGAGATGGCGCAAAAGAAAGCCTACCTGTGTTGCATGATTTTGCAGTCAAATTCACTACCCTTGTGTGAAAGCCAATACTAAGTTGTTGACTAAATATTAACAGGTTGATACAATTCAAAAGGAATGACAAAGTAGGCCTATTACGGATGAAAGGTGTTAATGTCGATGAAGTTGTCATGAAAGACTTACCTGCTGGAGCATGAACCATATGAATGTAACCCCTGTCAACATAAACTCATTGTTTCCTCTCATTTAACAACAACAAGCCATGGCTGGCACACCGAGTCCAGTACAGGCATCGTCACCGAACATTCTACCTAATAACACACAGCTTTCTGTTATTAAAATATTTTAGCCCCATGCATAATCGAACGAGCAGCAGCTAGGGCCATGTTCATTAGGCACCAAACGGAAGAAAACAGACTGAAACAGGGAGGGACTACCTGAAGTTGTTCAATAAGAAGCCCTCATTTTCGTTGTCTGTTGAAAAGCATTTTGCTTTGTTTTGCTACGGTGTGCACTAATGAATACGACCCAGACGTTATGAATTATGCGTTTCAGGTCGTCCAGGGGTCAGTGTGTAAGGTGAGGGTCGATGCAGTCCCACTTTGGAGATTGCCAGGCCCTTATTGAAAGTATGATTTGGAACAAAGACATTTACATGACCTGATTGCAGTGGTGCAATACCAGCGTGTGCATTTGTCAAAATCAATTGGGCAAAGCTCATGCCCCTGGTATACCAATACTTGAGCCCTGAAACATGCCACACAAAAATATGAGTGTAAATCGCGCTCCTCCAAACTTTTGACTCCGGTTTTTCTTTACTTTTACAATGTTTTACATTGTAGAATAATAGTGAAGACATCAAAACTATAAAATAACACATATGGAATCATGTAGTAACCAAAAAAGTGTTAAACAAATCAAAATATATTATATATATGAGATTCTTCAAATAGCCACCCTTTGCCTTGATGACTGCTTTGCACACTATTGGCATTCTCTCAACCAGCGTCATGAGGTAGTCACCTGGAATGCATTTAATAATAATAATAATATAATATGCCATTTAGCAGACGCTTTTATCCAAAGCGACTTACAGTCATGCGTGCATACATTTTTGTGTATGGGTGGTCCCGGGGATCGAACCCACTACCTTGGCGTTACAAGCGCCGTGCTCTTCCAGCTGAGCTACAGAGGACCACATTTCAATTAACAGGTGTTCCTTCTTAAAAGTTAATTTGTGGAATTTCTTTCCTTCTTCATGTGTTTGAGCCAATCAGTTGTGTTGTGGTAAAAAAAACAAGAACAGCTGAAATAAGCAGAGAAACAACAGTCCATCATTACTTTAAGACATGAAGGTCAGTCAATACGGAACATTTCATGAACTTTGAAAGTTTCTTCAAGTGCAGTCGCAAAAACCATCAAGCGCTATGATGAAACTGGCTCTCATGAGGACTGCCACAGGAAAGGAAGACCCAGAGTTACCTCTGCTGCAGAGGATAAGTTCATTTAAGTTACCAGCCTCAGAAATTGCAGCCCAAATAAATGATTCACAGAGTTCAAGTAACAGACACATCTCAACATCAACTGTTCAGAGGAGACTGTGTGAATCAGGCCTCCATGGTCGAATTGCTGCAAAGAAACCACTACTAATGAACACCAATAAGAAGAAGAGACTTGCTTGGGCCAAGAAACACGAGCAATAGACATTAGACCAGTAGACATTTGTCCTTTGGTTTGGAGTCTAAATTGGAGATTTTTGGTTCCAACCGCCGTGTCTTTGTGAGACGCGGTGTGGGTGAACGGATGATCTCCACATGTGTATTTCCCACCGTAACGCATGGAGGAGGAGGTGTTATGGTGTGGGGGTCCTTTGGTGGTGACACTGTCTGTGATTTATTTAGAATTCAAGGCACACTTAACCAGCATGGCTACCACAGCATTCTGCAGCGATACGCCATCCCATCTGGTTTGGGCTTATTGGGACTATCATTTGTTTTTCAACAGGACAATGACCCAACACAGCTCCAGGCTGTGTAAGGGCTATTTTACCAAGAAGGAGAGTGATGGAGTGCTGCATCAGATGACCTGGCCTCCACAATCCCCCGACCTCAACCCAATTGAGATGGTTTGGGATGAGTTGGACCGTAGAGTGAAGAAAAAGCAGCCAACAAGTGCTCAGCATATGTGGGAACTCCTTCAAGACTGTTGGAAAAGCATTCCAGGTGAAGCTGGTTGAGAGAATGCCAAGAGTGTGCAAAGCTGTCATCAAGGCAAAGGGTGGCTATTTGAAGAATCTCAAATATAAAATAGATTTTTTGGTTACTACATGATTCCATATGTGTTATTTCATAGTTTTGATGTCTTCACTATTATTCTACAATGTAGAACATAGTAAAAATACAGAAAAACCCTGGAATGAGTAGGTGCGTCCAAACTTTTGACTGGTACTGTATATATATGATGACGTTGAATCAACGTGGAAAACTCATTGGATTTGCAAAAAGTCATCAATGTAAGAGAATTTCGTATTTTTTTACCCAACTTTTAAACTAAATCCAATGATATGATGAAAGATTTTGTTGATTTCGCATTTAATTCACATCAGTTGACAACTCAAACAAATGTAAATCAAAATTAGACATTGAACTGACATCTGTGCCCAGTGGGTTGACATATGACGACATGGTTGTCATGTGCTTGAAGTCTTCCACTTGCCAACTCGACCTTATTCCTAACAAGCTGGTCAAAGGAATTCTCACTGTAGCATGCCTACCAATGTTGAACATTATTACATTATCTCTAAACAGCAAAGTGTTTAGAAAAATTATGGGCCCATCTCAAAACTCCCTTTCCTTTCAAAAATTCTACAGAAGACTGTTGCTTATCTAAACGTTCCACATTTTATTTGGGTGTACCACATGGCTCTGTGCTTGGACCCTTAGTAGTTTATTTATTGTTACCACTTGGAAATGTAATCTGCAGACATGCCATGCACTTTCACAGCTATGCAGATGACACTCAAAATGTACTTATCTTTTAAATCCCACAATACCTTGCAGGCAGCTTGCCTTGAGGCATGCATCAAGGAGGTTGAACACTGGATGACAACAAATTTCAGACTAAACAAAGATGATGCTAATTGGTAATAAGACACAAGGTTGATGTTTTTTTCTTGCCTTGTGTTTTTTTTTAAATCTCCTTCCTTGTACTGTTCGACTGTGGTGCGATTTTACATGCACATTAAATAAAGTTTGATTTGATCTTTTTAATATTTACAAATTGAGAAATTACATTTTTCAACAATTTCTGTAATAGTTAGCAGAACAAGTAAGTTCCCATAACATAACGTGTGATATTCTTGTCTCCATGCCAACAGTAAAATAGCCAGAAAAACAGCCCACATGAGAAAAGTTATGGGTCTATGAGTCACTGACTGACAACTTTGTAATGCAAAGACTTCCATAAACACTGCTGGACAGCACAACCTATTAATCAGACAATGGCATGGATATCAACATAGTTAAATTGAAATGATTGACGGTTTAAAGTTAAATGAAGTCAAATAAAGTTAAATGATTGCAAGTGCCACGTCGTAACGGCATCATTTATTTTAAACTACATTTTGATCAATAGCTGTAATCATTACCTCTTGAGTGCCTGAAGTTGCATGCATAGCCTACCTATATTGAATTCAGCCAGGGAAATACTTACAAAGACTGTCCCCTTTGCTCTTGCTCCTGGGTATGAACGCTGGAAGTGCTTTTTAAAAGCTTCTGGTCCAGCAGATTTGTAGCTGTGCTTCATGCACCATGGAAGTTAAAATTGCACTGGCAAGTGACTTTGTCGCTAATGATAGAAGGAATGGCCAGTGAAGTATGGAAGAGAGCCCTGTGTTTCAGTCCAATTCAATGCCTGACCTTGCAGGGCTTCCCAACAGCTGGCCCATAAATGAAATCTAAGTCAAATATACCATTAGATATATTTAAACATACAGCTCTGGGAAAAATTAAGAGACCACTGCATATTTTTCTTAAATCAGCATCTCTACATGTATGGCAGCCATTCCATTCCAGTGTCTGTTGAATTCCAACACAGGCACACCTCATTCTACTGAATTAGGTACTGATTAGGTGATCACATGAACCAAATCTTATTTAACGAGGAAAATTATAAAAACCACTGCTGTGGTCATCACTATCCTCTTGCAATAGGACCAGCTGGATGGCAAAAACAGTGCTAATAGTACCTCAAAAGTAATATTAATCAAAAAATAACTATTGACCATACCAAAAGAGTTGAAAAGGAAAGTTGAGTGAGGAAAAGAAGGGTTCAATTCTGGCTTTACTGGCAGAGGGATACAGTGAGCGTCAGGTTGCTTCCATCCTTAAAATTTCAAAGACGGCGGTTCATAAGAAAAGGTCAAGCAGCAGACATTGGGGACAACAAAGCTACAGACCGGCAGAGGGCGAAAACGACTCTCTACTGACTGGGATGACCGCCAACTCATTCGAATGTCACTCAACAACCGTAGGAAGACATCAAGTGACCTACAAAAAGAATGGCAAACGGCAGCTGGGGTGAAGTGCACGGCGAGTTCGAAACAGGCTCCTAGGGGCAGGGCTGAAGTCGTGCAAAGCTAGAAAAAAGCCCTTCATCAATGAGAAGCAAAGAAGTGCCAGGCTGAGGTTTGCAAAAGACCATAAGGATTGGACCGTAGAGGACTGGAGTAAGGTCATCTTCTCTGATGAGTCCATTTTTCAGCTTTGCCCAACACCTGGTCGTCTAATGGTTAGACGGAGACCTGGAGAGGCCTACAAGCCACAGTGTCTCGCACCCACTGTGAAATTTGGTGGAGGATCGGTGAAGATCTGGGGGTGCTTCAGCAAGGCTGGATTCGGGCAGATTTGTCTTTGTGGAGGATGCATGAATCAAGCCACGTACAAGGTTGTCCTGGAAGAAAACTTGCTTCCTTTTGCTCTGACATTGTTCCCCAACTCTGAGGATTGGTTTTTCCAGCAGGACAATGCGCCATGCCACACAGCCAGGTCAATCAAGGCGTGGATGGAGGACCACCAGATCAAGACCCTGTCATGGCCAGCCCAATCTCCAGACCTGAACCCCATTGAAAACTTCTGGAATGTGATCAAGAGGAAGATGGATGATCACAAGCCATCAAACAAAGCTGAGCTGCTTGAGTTTTTGCGCCAGGAGTAGCATAAAGTCACCCAACATCAATGTGAAAGACTGGTAGAGAGCATGCCAAGACGCATGAAAGCTGTGATTGAAAATCAGGGTTATTCCACCAAATATTGATTTCTGAACTCATCCTAAGTTAAAACATTACTATTGTGTTGTTTAAAAATTAACATGAACTTATTTTCTTTGCATTATTTGAGGTCTGACAACAGTTATTTTGACCAGTTGTCATTTTCTGCAAATAAATGCTCTAAATGACAATATTTTTATTTGGAATTTGGGAGAAATGTTGTCAGTAGTTTATAGAATAAAACAAAAATGTTATTTTTACCCAAATACATACCTATAAATAGTAAAATCAGAGAAACTGATAATTTTGCAGTGGTCTCTTAATTTTTTCCGAAGCTGTATGTACAAAAGCACAAAACAATTGGTGAAAATGGATTCCAAATGTTTCACCTCTCAGATAATAATGTTAGTGATCTGATAAGAACTATAGTATCCACATATAGGTTCCTGACAATAATACTTTCTTATAATTTACACACGGTATATGAAACTACAGTGTGAAATATATGTATCTTACAATATATTATCCACATTTACTCTAAATATTATATAATGGAAATGGGCCAGTTCATATATGTTTAGAGTGAAAATGCATTTTCCTATTTCACAAAAAAATTGAATAATGTAAATATTTAATTTCAGTACTTACTGGAGGAAATTGGAGACAGTACTCAGCTAAGCATGATAGAGCCCCCCTACACATGAACATGGATCAGAACATATTGATTATAGATGGTTGCATACGTTTCACAGTAACCACCATTTTGAGAGAATAGTTAAGGATAACCCATATGCCCTCCATGTTATCTAATTATGTAACGGTTGCTGAGTGTGCGCTATCACTCATCACATGAAGTAACAGGAGAGAAAATTGTCTCTGTCCGTGGCTGAAGGATGGCGATGATGCTTCAATGCCCATGGTTTGGGAAAATGCTGGCTACAGCAAGAACGTACTGTACCTCTCTATATTCCCATTATCTCTCTAATGAAGTATGTCCTCCTACTGTTGTGGACCCTGCGAGACAAACACCTTACTACTCTCAAATTCTCTCCCAACTTTGAGTTTTGAATTACAGTAGAATTACACCACCTCTGAATTTGTTGGATGTGTCAGTGTCATTCTTTGTTGATGTATTGATGTTTTTGTTCAGGTCAAATCAATAGAAAGTGTTGGAAATGTTGGCTTTCCAACATATACTTTTCTCTTGTTAAACGTGATGTTCAAAATACACTGGCAATCTTGGGCGTAGCAACCTAAGGCATCTGTAGGACTCTTGTATGTGTGCGTGTTTCTCTTTGAGCAGACTAAATTAGTCTGAGATGACATATTAACATACCATTTAGCAGACACTTTTATCTAAAGCGATTTAGTCATGCATGCATACATTTAACTTACGGGTGATCCCGGGAATCGAACTCATTATCCTGCCGTTACAAGCGCCAAAGCTCCATGCTCTACCAACTGAGCTACAGAGGACCATGAGACCAATAAAACAAGATCAATAAAAGTGAGTGATTTATTTCTTTAGTTACAATCCCTCAGACGACTCTGCTTTGATCTTCCACAGTTTAGTGGGTGCTAAGTCTCACCATAAGGCCTGACATTTTTACACTCACCACAGCCACAATGCATTTCAAAGTTGGCCCATGCTAATAATCTTCCTCTAACATTTGCATCTAGAGAATGTCTCAGGATGTATTTTCTGCCTTGTCCTTTGAGTGGTTATTGTTCTGTGGCCAGGTGTCCCAGTGTTTAGTCTTTAAAAAGACACGTTCCTTTGCAATGCTCTCAGCATGAAGCAGATGAAACAAGCAGCATTTCACAACCGAAGGTGTACAGAGTGAAGAGTGGGAATCGAAAAGTGTCATATGTAAAATGTCATACAATCAGTCACAGTGTATATATAACCATACAAACTACATATGTTGGTGTTGTTTTGCCCTCACCCTAAGCGTAAATAGACTCACTATGGATAGACTCACTATAAATAGACTCACTATGCCCCTCACTCTGTATTCTCCCCACTCAAAACTGGTTAGTCTTTATGTAGTGTCAAATGAGATATAAAACATTTAAAGGGTGACAAAAACATGTAATTATCTGAATGTTCTCACAGTTATCATTTATTGTGTCTGTATCAATCAGTGTCATAAAACATGTAATCTAGTGTAACATTGGCACCTCTGACAATACATGATCTTATTTACTTCATTAATTGGAACACATCCCACAAGTTACAACACCTATTGGTGTATGTCTTGGTACCTTGTGCATTTGCATGTCAGCTAACAATATACAGTGCCTTGCAAAAGTATTCATCCCCCTTGGCGTTTTTCCTATTTTGTTGCATTACAACCTGTAATTTAAATGGATTTTTATTTGGATTTCATGTAATGGACATACACAAAATAGTCCAAATTGGTGAAGTGAAATGAAAAAAATAACTTGTTTCAAAGAATTCTAAAAAATAAATAACGGAAAAGTGGTGTGTGCGTATGTATTCAACCCCTTTGCTATGAAGCCCCTAAATAAGATCTGGTGCAACCAATTACCTTCAGAAGTCACATAATTAGTTAAATAAAGTCCACCTGTGTGCAATCTAAGTGTCACATGATCTCAGTATATATATATACACATGTTCTGAAAGGCCCCAGAGTCTGCAACACCACTAAGCAAGGGGCACCACCAAGCAAGCGGCACCATGAAGACCAAGGAGCTCTCCAAACAGGTCAGGGACAAAGTTGTGGAGATGTACAGATGAGGGTTGGGTTATAACTTTGAACATCCCACAGAGCACCATTAACTCCATTATTAATAAAATGGAAAGAAAATAGCATCACAACAAACCTGCCAAGAGAGGGCCGCCCACCAAAACTCACGGACCAGGCAAGGAGGGCATTAATCAGAGAGGCAACAAAGAGACCAAAGATAACCCTGAAGGAGCTGCAAAACTCCACAGCAGAGATTGGAGTATCTGTCCATAGGACCACTTTAAGCCGTACACTCCACAGAGCTGGGCTTTACGGAAGAGTGGCCAGAAAAAAGCCATTGCTTAAAGAAAAAAATAAGCAAACACGTTTGGTGTTCGCCAAAAGGCATGTGGGAGACTCCCCAAACATATGGAAGAAGGTACTCTGGTCAGATGAGACAAAAATTTAGCTTTTTGGCCATCAAGGAAAACGCTATGTCTGGCGCAAACCCAACACCTCTCATCACCCCGAGAACACCATCCCCACAGTGAAGCATGGTGGTGGCAGCATCATGCTGTGGGGATGTTTTTCATCAGCAGGGACTGGGAAACTGGTCAGAATTGAAGGAATGATGGATGGCGCTAAATACAGGGAAATTCTTGAGGGAAACCTTTCAGTCTTCCAGAGATTTGAGACTAGGACGTAAGTTCACCTTCCAGCAGCACAATGACCCTAAGCATACTGCTAAAACAACACTCAAGTGGTTTAAGGGGAAACATTTAAATGTCTTGGAATGGCCTAGTCAAAGCCCAGACCTCAATCCAATTGAGAATCTGTGGTATGACTTAAAGATTGCTGTACACCAGCGGAACCCATCCAACTTGAAAGAGCTGGAGCAGTTTTGCCTTGAAGAATGGGCAAAAATCCCAGTGGCTAGATGTGCCAAGCTTATAGAGACATACCCCAAGAGACTTGCAGTTCTAATTGCTGCAAAAGGTGGCGCTACAAAGTATTGACTTTGGGGGGGTGAATGAATAGTTATGCATGCTGAAGTTTTCTGTTTTTTTGTCTTATTTCTTGTTTGTTTCACCCCCCCAAAATTTTGCATCTTCAAAGTGGTAGGCATGTTGTGTAAATCAAATGATACAAATCCCCCAAAAATCCATTTTAATTCCAGGTTGTAAGGCAACAAAATAGGAAAAATGCCAAGGGGGGTGAATACTTTCACAAGCCACTGTATATGTGTGAAATCCAGTAGGTCTTACCTCTTGCTAGAACACTGTTATGATCATCCAGGACCAGGGGAAGGGATTCAACTGTCAGTGGTGGCACTCTCCAACTCGGCGTGGACTCTCAGTGACAAGCCTGCTACCTCTTATTTAAACTCCAACCCCAGTCAACCACATGCTTGTCATACCTGTGTGGGTAACTTGAGTGACAAGTACAATACCCCATGCTTAAAATGAGTCAAGGCACATTGAATTTGAGTGCCTCAATGTATAGCAATTTTTTCTGGCCCAATGGCTGTCGGACAGAGTTATAGCATTTGCTCAGGTGTGACAGTGTGTGTGTGTGAAGAAAGACAGTTTGATGTACAGTACTCTGTTGTGCTGGAGTACAATTCATTAGTAGGGTATACACGGCAGCTATCGAACAGGGAAAAAAATCCTGTTTTGCCACAAGGTGTCTCTGCTGCCATAGAAACAGAAAAATGCAAAGCACCTTCTCAGACTCAGGGGATTTCCTGTTATTATCCTTTGATTATCAACTAAAATATATTTACTGTACAACTTTGAGATAACATTTCAAATGAAATAAATGTAATATGCTAATTTATTGTTTCATTCATTTATGTGAATTTTGGAATATAAAATTCAGTATATTGTGTACAAAACATTAGGAACACCTGCTCTTTCCATGACATAGACTGACCAGATGAAAGCTATGATCCCTTATTGATGTCACCTGATGACAAAAGATTTAAGTGCCTTTGAATGGGGTATGGTAGTAGGTGCCAGGCGCACCGGTTTGAGTGTGTCGAGAACTGCAACGCTGCTGAGTTTTTCACGCTGAACAGTTTCCTGTCTTTATCAAAAATGGTCCACAAACAAAGGACATCCAGCCAACTTGACACAACTGTGAGAAGCATTGGAGTCAACATGTGCCAGCATCCCTGTGGAACGCTTTTGACAGCTTGTAGAGTCCATGCCCCGACGAATTGAGGCTGTTCTGAGGGCAGAAGGGGGTGCAACTCAATATAAGGAAGGTGTTCGTAATGTTTTGTACACTTAGTGTATTCTATATTGTATATTTGGGTTATCATACTGTTTTTAAAAATTATTATTGACTCAGAGCAATGGTTCATCCTTTTTCTACTTATCCAGAGCTACATTAGAGTAAGACATTCTAAGATATCCTCAGTGGCTTCTCCTTGGTTCTCCATACTATAGATCTGCTCAGGGGATTCCCCTGGAAACACCTTGTAGCCAGGCAGCTATATTGGATCCTAATTGGCTCATTACTGGTCTTCCATCCATAACTATGATTCACTACCAGCCTCTGCTGGTATTTCTATCTTCTCCTCCCAAGGGACGTTCAGCCCCTGCCTAATGAGCTACTTAGCTACCTCTGTCAGCAGTGTAACGTCTACTCTGTGTTAGGAGCTTACAACCTCCCTCAGGAGCATTAAAAAGCAGCATGAAGCTGTCTTGTTATGCTTCCCCATTGGAAAACAATGTGTTTTTTTACCCTGACCTCCGCACTTAGGCCCCAAAAATAACCATCCCCATCCCCACCACATAGTGAGGAAACCGGGCGAACTCGTGCTCAATATAGCCGAAGAGGAGGAATGACATGACAAAAGGAATGGCATTTGTTGTATATATGTGGCTAAGCCTAAACATAGCTGCGGTGGAGGAAGATACGCAGGAGAATCTGAGACTTTCTGTGTGGGCCAGATTTGGAGGTGAAACAACAAGAGTAATGGGAAATGAAAGCCGATTCTTCCCCTTTGTTTACCCTGGTTGGGGTAAAAATAACTAGTGCTGAGCAGGCACTGGAGCCCATGCAGTAGTCTGTCTCTAGCTGGCTGCTGGGGACAGGATGAGCATGATGATGCCACACAGGCTTTCATTCATAGGGATAAATCAGCATGCATTGATTGCACCATGTTGATGTTGTGCATGAGGAAGTGCTGTGTTCTGAATGTACACAAAGAAAGTGACGTATTACTGAGATGATGATGTTCTTTTATCTGTATACTTTGGTTTTGAATGAGCCCTTCATTTTAGATACCATATTGTCAGTAGGCCTACACTGGGCTACATCACTGACATTGATTAATGATGAATTGCCAAAGTGCATCACTCACTCTGGTCATGGTGTCGATGTTATAATAGTGGGCGACGACGGCTAATTGACTCTTCTGTATCTGGAACAGACCAATCACAGTAGCCTATAGCAGTGTTGGAGCTATTCTACCATGAAGGATTTGTCCTGTTTTCCCTCATTAGCCCCCCCCTCCAGCCCCCGCCCAACCCATACACACACTCAAAGAGAAAAAAAGAGAATGTACGCAATACTACTGTCGCCAAGGGAGCCAGCGAAAGCTTTCATTGGAGTGGCTGTATCCAAGCAATTACACAATGGCAACAGGTCCTCCGCATATTTAACCAAGTTACTGCTGTGCTCATATCCGTTGCAATCCCCTCACCTAATAGTCCTGCTATAGCAACCACCACACACCCACGCAGGTACATCCACACACCCACGCAGGTACATCCACACACCCACGCAGGTACACACAACAGATAATCAGGCAGTGTTTTGATTCCTATTTGAATCCCTAACATACATAATTTCATATCCCACACACATGCTCCGATTCCTCCCACACAACCAGTACCTTTGTGTAAAATGTAGACAATATCTTTCTAATACATAACATATTGTACTCTCAGATGATAGTACAGCACCGTAGGTATATAGCTAGTAGACATGACCATAACAGAGGGAGCTACTTTGCTAACCCAAATAATGCTTTACGGTTTCAACATCTGTGGTTTTAGCACTTGTGTATGCACGTCCTGTACATGGATCAGTGGATTTATATTAGCGGGGGAGAGAATTGGTTTTGAAGCCATGTACAGTTAGGCTGTGCTGAATAATGCATTGCGTAAACCCTGGCATTGGGAAAGGGGAATGCACTCTGCATTTGATTAGGCTGTCAATGCGCCCACACACAGTGGGAGTGATGAAGCACATATTTCTGTTTTCCACAAAGGGGAGGAGGGAGAGTGGGAGAGAGCATGTGAGAAAATACCAATTATGTAGAGATGTACAGTTTTGTACTGAGCACTCTGTTGGATCGTTGACCTTGAGCTACATAGTAGTGAACAATGTACATTTGATTTGACAATAGTACAATACAGTACACTTTCTCTGTCAACACAAATCAAATCAAATTGTATTTGTAACATACGCCGAATACAACAGGTGTAGACCTTACAGTGAAATGCTTACTTACAAGCCATTAACCAACAATGCAGTTTTAAGAAAGAATACCAAAAAAATGGGGGGCAATGCAAATAGTCTGGGTAGCCATTTGATTAGATGTTCAGGAGTCTTATGGCTTGGGGGTAGAAGCTGTGGCACTCCGGTACCGCTTGCCGTGCGGCAGCAGAGAGAACAGTCTATGACTAGGGTGGCTGGAGTCTTTGACCATTTTTAGGGCCTTCCTCTGACACCGTCTGGTACAGCGGTCCTGGATGGCAGGAAGCTTGGCCCCAGTGATGTACTGGGCCGTATGCACTACCATCTGTAGTGCCTTGCGGTCGGAGGCCGAGCAGTTGCCATACCAGGCAGTGATGCAACCAGTCAGTATGCTCTCGATGGTGTAGCTGTAGAACCTTTTGAGGATCTGAGGACCCATGCCAAATCTTTTCAGTCTCCTTAGGGGGAATAGATTTAGTTGTGCCCTCTTCGCGACTGTCTTGGTGTGCTTGGACCATGTTAGTTTGTTGGTGATGTGGACACCAAGGAACTTGAAGCTCTCAACCTGCTCCACTACAGCCCCGTCGATGAGAATGAGGGCATGCTCGGTCCTCTTCTTTTTCCTGTAGTCCACAATCATCTCCTTTGTCTTGATCACGTTGAGGGAGAGGTTGTTGTCCTGGCACCACACGGCCAGGTCTCTGACCAACTCCCTATAGGCTGTCTCGTCGTTGTCGGTGATCAGGCCTACCACTGTTTTTCACCAAGGAACTTAAATGCATACATTTTTCTGGGTTGCTGCTGCTCAGTTAGCGATTGCATGTTCAATATATTTTCTACACAGAAACAAATTGTTTTGGTCCAATCAGGCACATTAATCTAGAAATCATACTAGAACCCCCCCACACACACTCCATAGTGGCGGGAAAAGGAAGAAAAACATGGAATGAAGGATGTGCTGTAAATAGACTAGTCACTACTTATTCCTCTTGCTGTGCTTATTGTGTGCTTCTGCTGGCCACATTCACCATTTCATGATGTGTCATCATCTCGCACGGGGAAGTCTGGAGCGATGAAGCAGAATCTTCACTAGGGGCAGCTTGAGGAAAACAGTCGTATGTTAGCAGAATGAAACTGAATCAGTACTATTCAGCCTAGTTTTTCAATGAAGGCAAGAAAAGCTTGTGCTATCGTCACCCTATCTTTGATACAGCTATAGTAGATCTAAAATGTACTGAGGAATCATGGAATGATCCCATCTCAAGGTCTCAGCCCAGGGTGATATCCAACTTCCATGACACTTTCACAGCCTTGTCAGTGCCTCTCAGAAGATCGTACTCCAGTGTATCTTTTGATCAGCATCTCCAGCTAAAACAGTGCAATGCACTTAGGAACATGGATGTAAATAGAAAACAGTTATATATGTACACATCAATAACGTCAGTTTGTTATTCACTTTCCCAATATGAATGACCAGCAAAGGATAGGGGGTGGGGAGTAATTAATCTATGGCTAGTGGTGCCCAGCCAGGCAAAAATTAGCAGTAGTGGGGGATGGGTGAAACACTGTTGTGACTGGTGGCTGGCTGCAAGCTTGAGGCCTCTATAATTTTTCCTTCTCATCTGATTGGTGGAACCAAGTGAAGGTTCTTAAACCCAATTTGGGGAGAGGGAGAGGGGTGGTTATGCTGTGATGGAGCCATTGTGTGCTGACTCTAAGTACTGTATATGATTGTGAAAGTGAGTTGCCTATTTCGTCATAATTCTATTTTGAGTAGTTGAACTCCCCCATTTCTTTATGGATATATTAATACATTCAAAGAGACTGTGTTTGTATACAATATACATTCACAGAACTGTATAGCATCTAATTATCTAAAGTATTACGTTTGAATCTTCTTGGGTTTTTTGAGGGTTGGAAACACATTTCCTGTACACTGTCGTGATTGCTCCTTCCTCAATATGTGACCATGCTTTCTGTGCTCTGCTTCAATGAGTGATGCTTGGAAATACTGTAGCAAGCTGCCTGGACTGCCCATTTTTGTAGGGAAAGTCGCGTCACTGTGTTGAGCGTCTGAAGCCGTTGGCTTCGAACCGCCTGGCTCTGTATCTTATCTATTAGCGTTAACATGTTAATTAATTTCCTTGATATATCAATTTAGCAATCTTTGGAAATAGATACCATAGTTTAGCTTTAACACGTGGATTACAGCGGAAACCATCTATCAAAACATTTCAGACAAAGTAGGTAGCTAGCTACTGGATTATGGGGACACATTTTGAAAGAGCAGCTAGCTAGCTAGCTAGCCAGCCAATGTTAGCCAGCTACGTTCATATAAGAACGAATCTTATTTTTTTATTTGTTGTTGGAACATAGGAATAAATGCAAAATATTGCTACCCCTTTCTATATGCATACCCTGTAATATGTTTTTGTGACTAACTAGTTAGCGCTAAGTCCTTGTTTAGCAATGCCTCATGGGCACGGGAGAGTGGCGAGCGAAAAACCACGTCGCGGTGCTCAAGCTAGCTAATCACTAAAGTTAGCTTAGCCTCTTGCGTACAACCGTGTGGGGGATGGGCTTTGTGCTCTTCGCGCTAGCTAGTTAGCAATGCAAGCTAGGTTAGCTTAGGCTAACCGGTGACATAACGATAACTAACGTTAGCTACTGTGTCTAGCTTACGTTAGGTGACAGGCTGCTAATTTTAGACGAACTCGTTTTTGTTAATATTACTGGCGCTAGCTAACGTTATAAATTAGATCAAATCTCAATTGCGTAGTTAACGTTAAGTTACCAATAGTAAATTGTGCCAACTAGTGTAATTTAGTGTGCTAATGTTGTAGCGATGTTAGCATCTTCTGTCACAGCTGTACACGAAGGTACTGTACATGTAACGTTACTGTAGCTAGGTAATTATTCTTCCCAGTCTGCTTCTTGCGTGCTCCTACCAGGGCACTTGTAGCACGAAGGTCCATTGGCTGTTTGGATTCAACACTGACCCAGTCTTATAGTATAATGACACACCCCTCTTGGCCAGTCAGCTCTTAACTCTTTCCTCAATCTGCCTGCGTAGGCACTGCAACATTTTATTTTACAATTTCCATACAATATTGGCAGGTAATATCAATGCACTGGGATTGTTAAGTCCCAGTTGTCGTGCATAATGTGAGCTCTGACGTTGCTATGAAAGCATCATCCTCTTGCCATGCTGGCTATATAACTAACTGTAAGTTGCTCTGGATAAGAGCGTCTGCTAAATGACTAAAAATGTAAAAATATATACTTTTAAACAGTACACTCAAGGTTTCACTCTTATGTACTTTTCCTCAGAGAGGGTCAACATGAACAGTGTATAAACTGGAATTAAAAATAAATGCCTTTCGTGAACTAACACTCATGCTTGACTATTTTCTACCACTGACGTTATTGAGGAAAGTACTTACTATGACTGAGCTGTGGTTGTCCCACCTAGCTTTCTTAAGATGAATGCACTAACTGTAAGTCATCATGTAATTATTCTGTTCACTGTCTTTGTTCCTAGATTGCTGAGTTCCTCCTCTGGACGGTGGAGCAATGAGCTTCTGAAAGACACTTGATCACATGGTGAGTAGTCTGGGGCTGACATCATCGCATGTAATAGCATACATATTTGATAGCTGAGAAGTGTTTTAAAGAGTGTTTCAGAAGCAACACACAAGTTGTACTTTTGTCGAATATAGTATATTAGAAAGCACAGTGGTTATCACAGAATCACGCTGACATGCCCAAAGAGTGCATTGTAAGGATGACTTTCTCCATACTTTGGCTCAAACCTGGACTACCAGAATGCAGTTGTTTTGGATATCCCACAGGAGCACATCTCCCATTATGTGTGTCACTTTCCATCAACATAGTCCTTTCTCATCCGCTCTGTGCACTTTGGGTTTTCAAATCCCCAAACAGACCGTCAAATCTTGTGAAGGAGCAGGAGAGGAGTCTGCAGCCGCAGTCACACCCTCAGCAATGTGTCAGGACTCTGGGGTTGAGGCCTGTACTTCAGTACATGTCAAACAGGGAGACAACGAACTCACACCAGTGAGCCATTTTCTCCCTCCCTGACCCAACTGACTTGTCATCACCCCGAAGAGGCACAAGGGAAACTAGGACTGGGCGATATAGTGAATTAATTTGAATTAATGTTTTAGCGCGATGTTCCATATGCCTGTATTGCAAAAGTCAAGTATTATTTAATTGTTTTTATGAGTTTTTGTCTTTTTGGTCTCCTCTCCTTCGCTCCTTCTGTGCTGTGTGCACCTTCCCACTCGCACACAGACACCAAGCCCCTCCCCTGCCACTCACCAAGCCCCTCCCCCTGCCACTTCCTCTCTGATAACAAGCAGTTTCAACTTACTATTTGCATTTGAGGTTTGGTCCAACATAATTGGTCATATGGACACCGAAACATATTGAGACATTATTTTACTGTAATGGAGAAGAATTTAACCTTTTAACGATACTCTTTTTATGTCTCAACTCAAAATGTAGAACTAAGGCAGTATCAATGGCAGCTCAGTTTGTCGCATGCGGCATTGCGGTACCATGTACTGTTAGCAGCATTTTAGCCAGACTGTTATGCGCTAGCTGTCTAGTCTGTGTTTTATAAATGTGCAATGAACATAAAAATACTCATTTAGTAGCTCAGCTGGTAGAGCACGGCGCTTGTAACGCCAGGGTAGTGGGTTCGATCCCCAGGACCACCCATACACAAAAAAATTTATGCACGCATGACTGTAAGTCGCTTTGGATAAAAGCGTCTGCTAAATGGCATTTATTATTATTATTATTATTATTATTATTATTATTGTTATTATTGTTATTATAGTTATTATAGTTAAGTAATTGGCAACTCATTCTCATTCTGAGAAATAAGCATCTTCTTGTCCAGGTAGGCCACTTTATGTCTACATCTAAACAAAGTGAACAGGCTATGTTGTTCAAGCAGTTGGAGACAGACAGGAGGGTGTGTTCATAACAGTTCAACTGTTCAACCTTGTTAGCAAGCAAATAGATCCAAGTTGGCTAGACTTGTTGGCTAGACTAGATTAGCTGGTTACTCACTAGCAGGTGGGCTTGTGCTTGAGAACTGAGTTAATTTTCTATAATGCCTGGTTAGTTAGTCATTATTAGTGGATGTGCAATGTGCATGGTTCTGGTTAAACTTGTAACAAAAATGGCATTTTCATAGACTTGAAAGTCAGATCAGTGATTATTGCAACAAAGCAGGTAAAACTATTTTGATAAAATAATTACAGTACCAGTCAAAAGTTTGGACACACCTACTCATTCAAGGGTTTTTCTTTATTTTTTAAAACTATTTTCTAAATTGTAGAATAACAGTGAAGACATCAAAACTATGAAATAACACATATGGAATCATGTAGTAACCAAAAAGTGTTAAACAAATATAAATATATTTTATTTTAGATTATTCGAAGTAGCCACCCTTTGCCTTGATGACAGTATTGCACACTTTGCATTCTCTCAACCAGCTTCACCTGAAATACTTTTCCAAAAGTCTTAAAGGAGCTCCCACATATGCTGAGCACTTGTTGGCTGCTTTTCCTTCACTCTGCGGTCCAGCTCATCCCAAACCATCTCAATGGAGTTGAGGTCGGGTGATTTTGGAGGCCAGGTCATCTGATGCAGCACTCAAATCACTCTCCTTCTTGGTCAAATAGCCCTTACACAGCCTGGAGGTGTGTTGGTTCATTGTCCTGTTGAAAAACAAATGATAGTCCCACTAAGCGCAAACCAGATGGGAAGGCGTATCGCTGCAGAATGCTGTGGTAGCCATGCTGGTTAAGTGTGCCTTGAATTCTAAATAAATCACTGACAGTGTCACCAGAAAAGCACCTTCACACCTCCTCCATGTCTCACAAAGACACAGCAGTTGGAACTAAAAATCCCAAATTTGGACTCACAGAACAAAGGACATATTTCCACCGGTCTAACGTCCATTGCTCGTGTTTCTTGGCCCAAGCAAGTCTCTTCTTATTATTGGTGTCCTTTTAGTAGTGGTTTCTTTGCAGCAATTCGACCATGAATGCCTGTTTCACACAGTCTCTGAACAGTTGATGTTGAGATGCGTCTGTTACTTGAAGTCTGTGAAGCATTTATTTGGGCTGCAATCTGAGGTGCAGTTAACTCTAATGAACTTATCCTCTGCAACAGAGGTAGCTCTGGGTCTTCCTTTCCTGTGGCGGTCCTCATGAGAGCCAGTTTCATCATAGCGCTTGATGGTTTTTGCGACTGCACTTGAAGAAACTTTCAAAGTTCTTGAAATGTTCCGTATTGACTGACCTTCATGTCCTAAAGTCAAATCAAGTGAAATCAAATTTACAGTGAAATGCTTACTTACAAGCCCTTAACCAACCATGCAGTTTTAAGAAAGAATACCAAAAAATTAAAATAAAATAAAGTAACAAATAATTAAAGAGCAGCAGTAAAATAACAATAGCGAGGCTATATACAGGGGGTACCGGGTCAATGTGCGGGGGCACCGGTTAGTCGAGATAATTGTGGTAATATGTACATTTAGTTAGAGTTATTAAAGTGACTATGCATAGATAATAAACAGAGAGTAGCAGCAGTGTTAAATAGGGGAGGGGGAGGGGAGGGGGGGGGGGGGGCAGCAATGCAAATGGTCTGGTAGCCCTTTGAATAGATGTTCAGGACTTATGGCTTGGGGGTAGAAGCTGTTTAGAAGCCTCTTGGACCTATACTTGGCGCTCCGGTACCGCTTGCCGTGCTGTAGCAGAGAGAACAGTCTATTACTAGGGTGGCTGGAGTCTTTGACAATTTTTAGGCCAGTGATGCAACCAGTCAGGATGCTCTCGATGGTGCAGCTGTAGAACCTTTTGAGGATCTGAGGACCCATGCCAAATCTTTTCAGGCTCCTTTAGAGGGAATAGGTTTTGTCATGCCCTCTTCACGACTGTCTTGGTGTGCTTGGACCATGTTAGTTTGTTGGTGATGTGGACACCAAGGAACTTGAAGCTCTCAACCTGCTCCACTACAGCCCCGTCGATGAGAATGGGGGCATGCTCGGTCCTCTTCTTTTTCATGTAGTCCACAATCATCTCCTTTGTCTTGGTCACGTTGAGGGAGAGGTTGTTGTCCTGGCACCACACAGCCAGGTCTCTGACCAACTCCCTATAGGCTGTCTCGATGTTGTCGGTGATCAGGCCTACCACTGTTGTCGTCGGCAAACTTAATGATGGTGTTGGAGTCGTGCCTGGCCATGCAGTCATGGGTGAACAGGGAGTACAGGAGGGGACTGAGCATGCACCCCTGAGGGGCCCCTGTGTTGAGGATCAGCGTGGCGGATGTGTTGTTACCTACACTTACCACCTGGGGGCGGCCCGTCAGGAAGTCCAGGATCCAGTTGCAGAGGGAGGTGTTTAGTCCCAGGGTCCTTGGCTTGGTGATGAGCTTTGAGGGCACTATGGTGTTGAACGGTGAGCTGTAGTCAATGAATAGCATTCTCACATACAGTTGGAGTCAGAAGTTTACATACACTTAGGTTGGAGTCATTAAAACTAGTTTTTCAACCACTCCACAAATTTCTTGTTGACAAACTATAGTTTTGGAAAGTCGGTTAAGACATCTACTTTGTGCATGACACAAGTCATTTTTCCAACAATTGTTTACAGACAGATTATTTCACTTATAATTCACTGTATCACAGTGAGTCAGAAGTTTACATACACTAAGTTGACTGTGCCTTTAAACAGCTTGGAAAATTACAGAAAATTATGTCATGGCTTTAGAAGCTTCTGATAGGCTAATTGATATAATTTGAGTCAATTGGAGGTGTACCTGTGGATGTATTTCAAGGCCTACCTTCAAACTCAGTGCCTCTTTGCTTGACATCATGGGGAAATGAGAATAAATCAGCCAAGACCTCTGAAAAAGAATTGTAGACCTCCACAAGTCTGGTTCATCCTTGGGAGCAATTTCCAAACGCCTGAAGGTACCACGTTCATCTGTACAAACAATAGTATGCAAGTATAAACACCATGGGACCACGCAGCCATCATATCGCTCATGAAGGAGACACGTTCTGTCTCCTAGAGATGAACATACCTTGGTGCGAAAAGTGTAAATCAATCCCAGAACAACAGCAAAGGACCTTGTGAAGATGCTGGAGGATATCCACAGTAAAAACGAGTCCTATATCGACATAACCTGAAAGGCCACTCAGCAAGGAAGAAGCCACTGCTCCAAAACCGCCATAAAAAAGCCAGACTACGGTTTGCAACTGCAGATGGGGACAAAGATCGTAGTTTTTGGAGAAATGTCCTCTGGTCTGATGAATTAAAAAAATACAACTGTTTGGCCATAATGACCATCGTTATGTTTGGAGGAAAAAGGGGGTAGCTTGCAAGCCGAAGAACACCATCTCAACGTGAAGCACGGGGGTGGCAGCATCATGCTGTGAGGGTGCTTTGCTGCAGGAGGGACTGGTGCACTTCACAAAATAGATGGCATCATGTTGAAGGAAAATAATGTGGATATATCGAAGAAACATCTCAAGACATCAGTCAGGAAGTTAAAGCTTGGTTGCAAATGGGTCTTCCAAATGGACAATGACCCCAAGCATACTTCCAAAGTTGTGGCAAAATGACTTAAGGACAACAAAGTCAAGGTATTGGAGTGGCCATAACAAAGCCCTGACCTCAATCCTATAGAACATTTGTGGGCAGAACTGAAAAAGCATGTGCGAGCAAGGAGGCCTACAAACCTGACTCAGTTACACGAGCTCTGTCAGGAGGAATGGGCCAAGATTCACCCAGCTTATTGTGGGAAGCTTGTGGAAGGCTACCCGAAATGTTTTACCAAAGTTAAACAATTTAAAGGCAATGCTACCAAATACTAATTGAGTGTATGTAAGCTTCTGACCCACTGGGAATGTGATGAAATAAATAAAAGCTGAAATAAATAATTATTTCTACTATTATTCTGACATTTCACATTCTTAAAATAAAGTGGTGATCCTAACTGACCTAAGACAGGGAACTTTTACTAGGATTAAATGTCAGCAATTGTGAAAAACTGAGTTTAAATGTATTTGTCTAAGGTGTATGTAAACCTCCGACTTCAACTGTAGGTGTTCCTTTTGTTCAGGTGTGAAAGGGCAATGTGGAGCGCAAAATATGAAAAATAGAAAATAAAATGTATGCCCTCACTAACTGTAAGTCGCTCTGGATAAGAGCGTCTGCTAAATGACTAAAATGTAATAGAGATTGCATCATCTGTAGATCTGTTGGGGCGGTATGCAAATTGGAGTGGGTCTAGGGTTTCTGGGATAATGGTGTTGATTTGAGCCATAACCAGCCTTTCAAAGCACTTCATGGCTATAGACATACAGTGAAGGAAAAAAAGTATTTGATCCCCTGCTGATTTTGTACGTTTGCCCTCTGACAAAGACATGATCAGTCTATAATTTTAATGATAGGTTTATTTGAACAGTGAGAGACAGAATAACAACAACAAAATCCAGAGAAACGCATGTCAAAAATGTTATAAATTGATTTGCATTTTAATGAGGGAAATAAGTATTTGACCCCTCTGCTAAACATGACTTAGTACTTGGTGGCAAAACCCTTGTTGGCAATCACAGAGGTCAGGCGTTTCTTGTAGTTGGCCACCAGGTTTGCACACATCTCAGGAGGGATTTTGTCCCACTCCTCTTTGCAGATCTTCTCCAAGCCATTAAGGTTTCGAGGCTGATGTTTGGCAACTCGAACCAGCTCCCTCCACAGATTTTCTATGGGATTAAAGGTCTGGAGACTGGCTAGGCCACTCCAGGACCTTAATGTGCTTCTTCTTGAGCCACTCCTTTGTTGCCTTGGCCATGTGTTTTGGGTCATTGTCATGCTGGAATACCCATCCACAACCCATTTTCAAGGTTCTCACCCAAGATTTGACGGTACATGGCCCCGTCCATCGTCCCTTTGATGCGGTGAAGTTGTCCTGTCCCCTTAACAGAAAAACACCCCCAAAGCATAATGTTTCCACCTCCATGTTTGACGGTGGGGATGGTGTTCTTGGGGTCATAGGCAGCATTCCTCCTCCTCCAAACACGTCGAGTTGAGTTGATGCCAAAGAGCTCAATTTTGGTCTCATCTGACCACAACACTTTCACGGCCCTGTATATGTGCTTTCTTGAGCAGGGGGACCTTGCGGGCGCTGCAGGATTTCAGTCCTTCACGGCGTAGTGTGTTACAATTGTTTTCTTGGTGACTATGGTCCCAGCTGCCTTGAGATCATTGACAAGATCCTCCCGTGTAGTTCTGGGCTGATTCCTCACCGTTCTCATAATCATTGCAACTCCACGAGGTGAGATCTTGCATTGAGCCACAGGTCGAGGGAGATTGACAGTTCTTTTGTGTTTCTTCCATTTGCGAATAATTGCACCAACTGTTGTCACCACCTCATCAAGCTGCTTGGCGATGGTCTTGTAGCCCATTCCAGCCTTTTGTAGGTCTACAATCGTGTCCCTGACATCCTTGGAGAGCTCTTTGGTCTTGGCCATGGTGGAGAGTTTGGAATCTGATTGATTGCTTCTGTGGACAGGTGTATTTTATACAGGTAACAAGCTGAAATTAGGAGCACTCCCTTTAAGAGTGTGCTCCTAATCTCAGCTCGTTACCTGTATAAAAGATACCTGGGAGCCACAAATCTTTCTGATTGAGAGGGGATCAAATACTTTTTTCTCTCACTGTAGTCATTTAGACAGGTTGCCTTAGTGTTCTTGGGCACAGGGACTATGGTTGTCTGCTTTAAACATGTTGGGATTACAGACTCAGACAGGGAGAGAGAGAAAATGTCAGTGAAGACACTTGCCAGTTGGTCAGCGCATGCTCAGAGTACACGTCCTGGTAATCCTTCTGGCCCATAATATGGACTTGGTCTTTTACCAAATTGGGCTATATTCTGTATATCACCCCTACCTAGTCACAACACAACTGATTGGCACTAAACGCATTAAGAAGGAAAGAAATTCCACAAATTAACGTTTAAGAAGGCACACCTGTTAATTGAAATGCATTCCAGGTGACTACCTCATGAAGCTGGTTGAGAGAATGCCAAGAGTGTGCAAAGCAGTCATCAAGGCAAAGGGTGGCTACTTTGAAGAATCTCAAATGTAAAATAGATTTGTTTTAACACTTTTTTTGGTTACTACATGATTCCGTATGTGTTATTTCATAGTTTTGATGTCTTCACTATTATTCTACAATGTAGAGAATAGTAAAAAGAAAGAAACACCCATGAATGAGTAGGTGTGTCCAAACTTTTGACTGGTACTGTACATTTTTTTGTGGATTTTATGGTTGAAGGCTTATATTTAGCCTAGGTATAATTTTACAAGTCCTGAATTCTTTAGGTTATTCCTGACTGTTTTAAATACAGTGTATTGACCCTTAATTGTACAACAAATCTTATTTAATGAAAACGGTAAAAAAAAATTGATATGTTGTGAATCGCCGATAAGTTTGAAAAGGCCATATCGCCCAGCCATAGGAAAAATGACAAGACATACTTACCATCGTCCGAACGCTGTAAATATTTGCGTGGGGTAATAGGAATACACAGCCATGGCAATTAATAAACGCTTCAATCCATTTTAGTTTGGCTTCTCGAGCTGTAGCTGACATGATTTCCTGCACATTAACTCTCAAGGCCCCCGGCTGTGACTTATGGTTGGAATGTGCCGTACAAACAGTGCTGTGCTGTTTTAACGCATTCACACTTCAGCCTTGGGCCTCGTGTTCAGAGAGAGAGAGAGCTGTCCTTGGGCAAAGTGCAAAAGGTGAGATACAGTATAGCCCACAGACAGGGTTGTATACAAATAGACCACATTCCTTTCCACTGAAATGTGTAGAGCAAAATAAATAATAATAATAATATGCCATTCAGCAGACGCTTTTATCCAAAGCGACTTACAGTCATGTGTGCATACATTTTGACGTATGGGTGGTCCCGGGGATCGAACCCACTACCCTACTACAAGCGTCATGCTTTACCAATTGAGCTACAGAGGACCACCAATAGAATGGCTGGCATTCCTTTTGTTGTTATTTTGTTGACGTATTGAACAAGATGGCCATAATTAGCATCTCCGATCTAAAGTCGAGCTGAGGATCGATGGTTCCAGGGGCCTTCTCTTCATATCAGAGGTTTAAGGCCAAGTGGGATCCACGTCCCTGTTTATTTCCACGGTCCTGTTTAACCTATACGGGATCGGTGTCTCTTATACGGGACGGTTGAGCTAATGTGCGCTAATGTGATTAGCATGACTGTTGTAAGTAACAGCAAACTTTCCAGGATATAGACATGTCTTATATGGGCAGAAAGCTTAAAGTCTTGTTAATCTAACTGCACTGTCCAATTTACAGTACAATTTACTATTGTTTGAGGAGAGTGCACAACAACAAAAAACGTATCACTGCAACTGGTTTGATACATTCACCTCTGAAGGTAAATAATGTACTTACATTCAGTAATCTTGCTCTGATTTGTCATCTTAAGGGTCCCAGAGATAAAATGTAGCACAGGTTTGTTTGATAAAATCCATTTTTACATTCAAATGTAGGACCTGGGTTCTACAGTTTGAACCCCTGCTCTCTCTGGCTCCGCACCCACCCCGCCCGGCCATCTAGATGTGTGAAAGTTAGTGTATAAGCTAATGATCCATCATGTATGACATTCCTGGGAGTGTGTAAACTTACATTTTGTATTACCATATCATTTTTGTATGTTCTCTATAGTTATGTACTAGAAAATGTATCAATTGACCAATTTGGCACATTTGGGCAGGCTTGATACAAAATAGTCCAGTATTGCAACGCTTCACTGGATCAATCTGAAACTTTGCACACACACTGCTGCCATCTACTGTCAAAAATCTAAATTGCGCCTAAACTGCAATATTATATTGTGGCCTTTCTCTTGCATTTCAAAGATGATGGGGGAAAAAATTACAAAATAGAAAACGGATGTTTTTTGGTTTGTATTATCTTTTACCAGATCTAATGTGTTATATTCTCCTACATTAATTTCACATTTCCACAAACTTCAAAGTGTTTTTCTTTCAAATGTTATCAAGAATATACATATCCTTGCTTCAGGTCCTGAGCTACAGGCAGTTAGATTTGGGTATGTAATTTTAGGCGACAAATGGAGGGAAAAAGGGTCCGATCCTTAAGAGGTTAAACAGTGTGTGGCTTCGCTTGAATAAATACGCGTCTCAGGGATACAAACTATGCGGGATGTTATTCCTGAACCCCCCCCCAATTTCCTTTCCCCCAGTGGTTTTGTCCACATGAATCAGCCTGCCCTCTTAAGAAGGGCTCTGTAATTATTTCCAGTTGTGGGGGTAATGAATGGAAACTGGTGCTTTGCCTAAGGGCCAGGATGGATCACTCCACAACCCACCAAAGTGAAATTCAACTCCATGATAGATTTTACTGCCAAATGAGGATCACTTTGGCTGTAACCACAGAGTGTTATGAAATTGCCCCAAAGTAGGTCAGGCAAGGTGAGGGATCAAAAGGCGTGCCATTTTGATATGGTGTTACGTAGTGGAGTTATGTCATCTGTTGGCAGGGCTCCAGACTGAGACTATTTAGTCACATTTTGCGACTCTTTCACTTAGCTGTGCAAGTAAAAAAATTAAAATAATTGGTCACACAGGTTTAAATTGGTCTCAATGGTGCGAGCTGCACATTCTACTTGGTCAACACAACTTTGGAAGCAACTAGTTGTCCGTATTAAAGAGAGACTCCCCCTAAAAAGCAACTTTTCGTTTTGAAAATGGCCTGTGTGTCATCGATATGAGTCAGAAACATTCTAGTGTCAAAATGTACTACAAAGTGTAAATAGGATGATTTTGGTCATAAATTCAGTCTCGTCCAAAACGGAGATTTGCGAGATGATAGGGAAAAAATGGTATGCCACGGAATGAAGGGTACCGTAAAAGTTTTCCTTGGGTTGGGTTTATTTAAATCCTGCCCACAGCTGGCAGCACCCAATCCGATCATAATGCCAATGGTCAATTTTGTTTGACATTCGATATCGCTATGGGGATAGTTAGGGACCATCAGTAAATTACATAATGTAATAGCTCCAAATTTCAATGACTTAACTACAAACCAACTATAAATTGTAGAAGTTCATATACAAATATTGAAAGCATTTAATTTAATGAAAAGAGCAAAATGAAATTATTGTCCCATTTACATTGTGTAATTTATTGATGATCCCTAACTAGCACCAGAGATAGGCTATCCAATGTCAACCCAACCTTGCCACGGTCGCACACCAGCCGGCTGAAGCTAATTGGCGAAAGAAGATGGCTAGAACTAGCTAGCCTTGGCGACTTCGACACAAGACCTGGTTAGACTGTTTCAAGTGACACTATATATAAAAAAATATGTGGACACCCCTTCAATTAGTGGATTAGGTTATTTCAACCACACCCATTGCTGACAGGTGTATAAAATCGAGCACACAGACATGCAATCTCATAGACAAACATTGGCAGTAGAATTTCCTTAGTGAAGAGCTCAGTGACTTTCAATGTGGCACCGTCATAGGATGCCACCTTTCCAACAAGTCAGTTCGTCAAATTTCTGCCCTGCAAGAGCTACTCCTGTCAACTGTAAGTGCTGTTATTGTGAAGTGGAAATGTCTAGGACCAACAATGGCTCAGCCGCAAAGTAGTAGGCCACACAAGCTCAGAACAAGACCGCTGAAGCGCGTAGCACGTAAAAATCATTGTCCTCGGTTGCAACACTCACTACCAAGTTCCAAACTGCCTTTGGAAGCAACGTCAGCACAATAACTATTCGTCGGGAGCTTCATGAAATGGGTTTCCATTGCGGAGCAGCCACACAAGCCTAAGATCATAATGCGCAATGTCAACCATCGGCTGGAGTGGTTTAAAGCTCGCCGCCATTGGACCCTGGAGCAGTGGAAATGCGTTCTCTGGAGTGATGAATCACACTTCACCATCTGGCAGTCCGACGGACCAATCAGGATGTGGCGGTTGCAGGAGAATGCTACCTGCCCCAATGCATAGTGCCAACTGTAAAGTGTGGTGGAAGAGGAATAATGGTCTGGGGCTGTTTTTCAAGGTTCGGTAAAGGGAAATCTTAACGCTACAGCATACAATGACATTCTAGACGATTCTGTGCTACCAACTTTGTGGCGACAGTTTGGGGAAGGCCCTTTACTGTTTCAGCATGACAATGCCCCCCTGCACAAAGTGTGTAACATACAGAAATGGTGTGGAAGAACTTGACTGGCCTGCACAGAGCCCTGACCTCAACCCCATCGAACACCTTTGGGATGAGTTGGAACGCCGACTGCGAGCCAGGCCTAATCGCCCAACATCAGTGCCTCACTAATGCACTTGTGGCTGAATGGAAGCAAATTTCCTGCAGCAATGGTCCAACATCTAGTGGAAAGCCTTCCCAGAAGAGTGGAGGCTGTTATAGCAGCAAAGAGGAGACCAACTCCATATTAATGCCCATGGTTTTGGAATGAGATATTCGACAAGCAGGCGCGTGACACTGTGAATATTTTTTGGGGGGTGCCACCAAATCATGGGCTGGTTCCACCAACTGAAAAAGTTAGTGGCACCAGTGCCACCAGGGGAAAATGTTAGTGTGGAACTCTGCGTTGTGAGTTCATCGTGGCTTTTTACGCCTTGTTATATTGACTCAGGGTATTTGCATGGATCTATTATGCATTTACAGTGCCTTGCAAAAGTATTCATCCCCCTTGGCGTTTTTCCTATTTTGTTGCATTACAACCTGTAATTTAAATGGACATACACAAAAAAGTCCAAATTGGTGAAGTGAAATGAAAACAATAACTTGTTTCAAGAAATTCTAAAAAATAAATAACGGAAAAGTGGTGTGTGCATATGTATTCACCCCCTTTACTATGAAGCCCCTAATAAGATCTGGTGCAACCAATTACCTTCAGAAGTCACATAATTAGCTGTGTGCAATCTAAGTGTCACATGATGTCAGTGTATATATACACCTGTTCTGAAAGGCCCCAGAGTCTGCAACACCACTAAGCAAGGGGCACCACCAAGCAAGCGGCACCATGAAGACCAAGGAGCTCTCCAAACAGGTCAGGGACAAAGTTGTGGAGAAGTACAGATCAGGGTTGGGTTATAAAACAATATCCGAAACTTTGAACATCCCACGGAGCACCATTTAAATCCATTATTTAAAAAAAATGGAAAGAATATGGCACCACAACAAACCTGCCAAGAGAGGGCCGCCCACCAAAACTCACGGACCAGGCAAGGAGGGCATTAATCAGAGAGGCAAAAAAGAGACCAAAGATAACCCTGAAGGAGCTGCAAAGCTCCACAGCGGAGATTGGAGTATCTGTCCATAGGACCACTTTAAGCCGTACACTCCACAGAGCTGGGCTTTACGGAAGAGTGGCCAGAAAAGTTATGCACGCTCAGGTTTTCTGTTTTCTTGTCTTATTTCTTGTTTGTTTCACTTTTCATTTTTATTTTGCATCTTCAAAGTGGTAGGCATGTTGTGTAAATCAAATGATACAACCCCCCCCAAAATCAATTTTAATTCCAGGTTGTAAGGCAACAAAATAGGAAAAATGCCAAGGGGGGTGAATACTTTCGCAAGCCACTGTACAATCTAGACTACATGTTGAAAGTCAATGTTGCCACTTGCCAAGACTCCCAAGTTCAAAAGAAAGCTCAGTTCCAACTATATACATAGTCACTAATCAGTGTAGTAGTAAGCTGAAGTCCATCGGCAAGCGTTCAAATGTTCAACCATGACGAAGGCACTGGGTTCATTGAAGTGTCTGTTTAATCTGTTAATAAGTATCTGAGTATAACACAAGTTGTACAGTATTGATATTTTTTTCAGGCTATGTGTTGTAACTATGTGTGTGTGTCTCTCTCGTCCTAGGCTCCCATTCCCTTCGCTGACCCCATGGTTTGACCACCAGGATTAAAAATGAGCATTAGCAGTGATGAGGTCAACTTCCTGGTGTACAGATACCTGCAAGAGTCAGGTAAGACCCACATCTGATCTACTGTGCATTCGGAAAGTATTCAGACCCCTTGACTTTTTCCACATTTTGTTACTTTACAGCCTTATTCTAAAATTGATTAAATGTTTTTTTCCCTCATCAATCTACGCACAATACCCCATAATGACAAAGCAAAAACTGTTTTTTATAAATTTCAGCAAATTTATAGTATAAAGCATTCAGACCCTTTACTTATTACTTTGTTGAAGCACCTTTGGCAGCGATTACAGCTTAGAGTCTTCTTCGGTATGACGCTGCAAGCTTGGCACACCTGTATTTGGAGAGTTACACCCATTCTTCTCTGCAGATCCTCTCAAGCTCTGTCAGGTTGGATGAGGAGCATCGCTGCATAGCTATTTTCAGGTCTCTCCAGAGATGTTAGATCGGGTTCAAGTCCGGGCTCTGGCTGGTCCACTCAAGGACATTCAGAGACTTGTCCCAAAGCCACTCCTGCGTTGTCTTGGCTGTGTGCTTAGGGTCGTTGTCCTGTTGGAAGGTGAACCTTCGCCCCAGTCTGAGGTCCTGAGTGGTCTTGAGCAGGCTTTCATCAAGGATCTCTCTGTACTTTGTTCCGTTCATCTTTCTCTCGATCCTGACTAGTCTCCCAGTCCCTGCCACTGAAAAACATCCCCACTGCGTGATGCTGCCACCACCATGCTTCACCGTAGGGATGGTGCCAGGTTTCCTCCAGACGTGACACTTGGCATTCAGGCCAAAGAGTTCAATCTTGGTTTCATCAGACCAGAGAATCTTGTTTTTCATTGTCTGAGAGTCTTTAGGTGCCTTTTGGCAAACTCCAAGCGGGCTGTCATGTGGCTTTTACTGAGGAGTGGCTTCCGTCTGGCCACTCTACCATAAAGGCCTGATTGGTGGAGTGCTGTAGAGATTGTTGTCCTTCTGGAAGGTTCTCTCATCTCCACAGAGGAACTCTGGAGCTCTGTCAGGGTGACCATTGGGTTCTTGGTCACCTCCCTGACCAAACCTCCCTAACCAAGGCCCTTCTCCCCCGATTGCTAAGTTTGGCCGGGCGGCCAGCTCTAGGAAGAGTCTTGGCGGTTCCAAACTTCTTCCATTTAAAAATGATGGAGGCCACTGTGTTCTTGGGGACCTTCAATACTGCAGAAATGTTTTGGTACTCTTTCCCAGATATGTGCCTGGACACAATCCTGTCTCGGAGCTCTACGGACAATTCCTTCGACCTCATGGCTTGGTTTTTGCTCTGACAGGTGTGTGTGCCTTTCCAAATCATGTCCAATCAATTGAATTTACCACAGGTGGACTCCAATCACGTTGTAGAAACATCTCAAGTAGGATCAGTGGGAACAGGATGCACCTGATCTCAATTTCGAGTCTCATAGCAAAGGTTCTGAATACTTATGTAAATAAGGTATTTCCGTTTTTTTTAAATTATATATATACATTTGCCAACATTTCTAAAAAACTGTTTTCGCTTAGTCATTATGGGGTATTAGGTGTAGATTGATGAGGAAATGTTTTTATTCAATCCATTTTAGAGTAAGGCTGTAACTTAACAATATGTGGAAAAATGGAAGGGATCTGAATACTTTCCGAATGCACTGTATATCTTCTCATAAACTTTGTGCTGTAGTTAGTTCCAGAAATAAGTGTCTCACCCTTTTGAAAATTGTTATTTGAACTATTTGGGAAAGCAACACGTTTTCCATTATCAGATCTGCAATTTATCTAGCTAAAATTTAGGAAAAATGCTTAATATCTCAAACATTTCTGCTACCATAATCCCCAAAATGAATCTTAACTGACTGCTACCCAGACACAACCAGGTTTGCCTGCTGGGTATAAACTCTGCAAGGTGAATGTAAACATAATGACGCAGTGGTGTGGTGATTAAAGGACAGCGGTGTACAACACTCATTTTCCCCTCCGTCTCTCTACATCCCTCTGCCAGGCTTCTCCCACTCGGCGTTCACCTTTGGCATAGAAAGCCACATCAGCCAGTCCAACATCAACGGAGCCCTGGTTCCCCCTGCTGCCCTGATCTCCATCATCCAGAAGGGCCTGCAGTACGTGGAGGCAGAGGTCAGCATCAATGAGGTCAGTACCCACAATGCTAACTTTCCTATTTACTGACTGTACCCCACGCTAACCGCTAACTTACATTGACTGTGTAGCTGCCGTGCTAACCTTTGAACTCAATACCTAAATGTAAGACAGTAGAAGTTACCCCTTACCACAGATTTAGGATCACATTACCCTCCAATCCTAGGAAGCACAATCCTATGACATCATCAGGACTATTGCCCTGATATACACTACTGGTCAAAAGTTTGGACATACATTGTAGAATAATAGTGAAGACATCAAAACTATGAAATAACACATATGGAATCATGTATTAACCCACATTTAAAAAAACAAATCAATATATATTTTATATTTGAGATTCTTCAAATAGCCCTCCTTTGCCTTGATGACAGCTTTGCACACTCTGCACACTGTGATATGATATTTTGGCTATATCGCCAGCCCTATGTTAGACATCCGCTGAAATATTAAAATGTAAAGAATGGAACATAACATTTTAACTTTTGAGTAAAATTCCCCTTTTTAATGAAAAAATATCTGACCCTGTATCACTGGTCAATGGCAACTGTGTTGAAACCCCAAACATATGTCTCAGGGGTCGCGATAATGCAGGATTCAGCTTTTTTCACACAGAAAAGCAAAGAAAAAAATACAGAAAAAATACTTGCTGCATTTTGTAAACGAAGATCTAAAAATTAACCAAGCCATGCATCACACAGTCCCTTTCCCCTCTGTGTCTCACTCACTCAATTGTGTTCTAACTGATGGGATACACAAGCTACATTCCTTGCACAAATTCAAAATGGACTGGTTGACTGAAGTAGGGAAATATGTGTTCCAACAATGAGCTGCAATTTTGGAATAACTGGGTAATTTTCTGCTTAGGCTACTTTGCGGTTGTCATTATTTACCACATCCACAAAGTAAAAATATTTTTATCAGAATCATTAAGCCTACTCCCACGGGGGGCCAGTATGAAAAATGTATGCACTCACTAACTGTAAGTCGCTCTGGATAAGAGTGCTAAATGACTAAAATATACTCACCAAACAGATATCTTGGCCTTAATTCATCCCCATGCAGTGTTCAATGTAGAAGTGTTAATCCATTTAGAACATTCCAAGGAACAGGCAGAATAAAGTAAAGCGAATGTCTGTATATTGAAAAGAAGACAGGTTTTAGTTTGTAACCCTGAAAAATGTGTCTTTCAACTTGCCAATTAAGTCCTGTTTCAAATGATCACTCTTTGAAAATAACTGTTCCAGTCGCGAGATGCGAATTACTTCGCACTATTCTGTTCTATTTTATTCTGTTATATTACATGTTTTTTTTATTATAAAATAGGTGTCTTGACTGATAAGGGCTCGGGAAGTAGTGTCTTGTCTGCTAAATTAACAAAACAAGGATATGTCATTACACAGACATCGGCTTCTACAAGAAAGTGCCACACTGCTGAGGTTACTAACATTTTGAAGATTGTATTCCACGATATAACCAGTTGATATTACAGGTTCAATAAATTAATCTTAAATGGCACTTGTTTTTTATTGACTGGATATATAATGAGGCAATTTAGCAATTAGGATTCGTTATCTGTAATGGTTATGATAAATTAGGCATTGTTGCACACTGTTGGCATATAAATCAATGCACACATTTTTTCCCTTGTTCTACAAATAGCTCTTTTTTTTTTGTACTTGATAGAAAATCATGCGAGTACTTTAACAGTCAAAGGTCAAATGGCCATCCCTGTATGAAACGCAGGTGAAATCGATTAAAACGCAGATTTTTTGATGGTCAGCATTTTGAAAATGCAGATTTCTGAAAGCTAAAGCTGCGACCCCTGTATCTTGTCACCCAGGATGGCACTCTGTTTGACGGGCGGCCCATTGAGTCGCTGTCTCTGATCGACGCTGTGATGCCTGATGTGGTGCAGACACGGCAGCAGGCCTACCGGGAAAAGCTGGCCCATCAGCAGCAGGCAGCCGGGGCTGGCAGCACCAGTGGCACCCAGGGCCCCCAGCCTGGCGGCGCTAAGAACGGAGAGGGGGGAACCGCTGCCAACGGCGAGGAGAATGGCGCCCACGCCTTAGCCAGTGAGCAGAACCTTTCATTATGACACCTCTTTTATTTTAGTTGAATTTAAAAATATATATATTTCGTAATAGTTAACATGATATCATAACCAGGGTTGCGGTCAATTCCAATTTTATTGGAAATTCCAATTCCATTCTTGAATTAATTTATGAAGTGAATTCTATTGAATTCAAGTTATGGGATTGGAATTGTGTTGGAATTAGACTGTTTGAATTGGAATTGTAAAAACAATTAATCAGTTAATGGAATGAATGCACTTAGTATACAAAATGGATTGCAGGATTTGTTTGAAATGATTTCAACTGATTTGTATATTTGGAGTATAGCGAAGCACGCTGAATATTGACATGATCGTCCTGAAAGCCTGAGGGAATTGAATTCAAATCGGAATTTTGGGAATTCTTGGGGATAATATTGAACTAGGAATTGAATTCTTGGAATTTACCTAACATTGGAATTGAGAGGAATTGAATTGTCTGAATTCAAAAACTGACCTGAAATTTGAATTGAATTAAATGGAATTTACAAGTAGAGGGAATTGAATTAAGATTGTATTTATGGAATTAACCCCTGGTCATAACAGTAAAAATGATTTACAATACATAGACCTACATAATCACACCTCTTGAGTTTAAAGCACAACCGACGGCGGAGATGGTTTGACCTTTTCCTCGCAATCATTTCTACTAACTCTAGCGTAGGTTTAGCTGCTACTCGACAAGCCGGACCAATGAAAATCTCTACCTTTCTCCCGTCATGGATTTAACAGTGGTCGAAATTCCCTTCAGCCAATGCTTACATCAATCCTACACTTTTAAATGATGATCGGGGCATGTTCAAGTGCACAGTTAGGAGATTCAGGGCGCAGCCCAAGACCTCTGTATGTGACCTGTGAGTGTGTCTTCCATAGAGATGGATAGCGGACAAGATGGATATAATCCGTTTGATACAAAGATGAGTCCTCTATCTAACTCTAAGGTGTGTTCCATCCCCTCCCCCTCCAGACCACCATGCAGACATGATGGATGTGGACGGGGATGTGGAGATCCCCCAGAACAAGGCCATGGTGCTGCGAGGCCACGAGTCCGAGGTGTTCATCTGTGCCTGGAACCCCGTCAATGACCTGCTCGCCTCCGGGTACAGAACCGACTCCTATATCCTTCTTCTGTTTCTTTTCTCTTTCTGACTTCTATTTCTCTCGGCTTCTGTTTCACTGTCTCTTTTTCTCTCCTACTCCTCTCTCCTTTTTCTCTCACCCTCCTATCACTCACTGTCTCCCTTTCCTGCTACTTCTCTATCCCTGTCTCTCTTTATAGAGAAAGACAGCCTAAAGATAAATGATTTCTGTTCATGAAGTAAAATCCCCCTTCATATAGCATTGCCCGTTTTCATGATGAGAAGTATGCGTTGACCTACATTTTGATGAGCAGAACTTAATCAAGGAAGTTTACACTTAAGATAAATAATGTGTATATTTGGCAGGTTTATGTACTCTCATATCTAATTTAATCCTGAGAAGTGTGTTTTATTAGCCCTTTACACGCGTACCTGTATACAGGTTGAAAATGGAAGATTTGGGCACTAATAAGCGCCTCAATTGGAACGTAGTGGCTGTACAGTAACATGCTATACATGACGTCAGCGCTCTCTCCTCAAAGAGTGATCATTTAAAGCAGGGCTCAATTTGGTGAGTTGAAAGACGATGTTTTCAGGGTTACAAGATATACAGACAGACGTTCGATTTAGTTTATTCTGCCTGTTCCTTGGAATGTTCTAAATGGATTAACAGTTCCACATTGAACACCGCATGGTGATAAATTACGGCCATGACATCTTTTTGGTGAGTAGGCCTAGGCTTAATGATTCTGTTCTGAACAGAATGAGCCTATGTTTGTTTATTGTGAAGACAATTTGCGGCAGCAAACGCACCTGAATGCACTCTTTCTATGTGCACCAGAATTATGAGCTGTTTCTCTGAATTGCCTTGTGAAAGCCCAACACTGTAAGATCGTATTTTATAACTTAGCTAATCATGTTGGCAATAGAACAAGCTTTCAAATCATGCCCACCTGACCCAGATTGCTATTTATAATGGACCGCTTTTGGATTGCGTAAACAACAACAGTAATTGTGTGATGGTGGGGATGCAGGGTTGTATTCCAAACGAAACAACTACAAGTGAGCTTGCTCTAGTTCCTCAACGGCACAGCTAGGAGAGCAAAAAATATTATTCTTTGAGTCATAAAAGTGTATTGAAATTGCTTAGGAACTGTGCACACTTTGGAGATGTGTGGCCACTTGGAGACACCAGTTAGTCCTCTCACTCAAACCCTTGTTATTTTTTATTATGTTGTTATTTTCATTATCAACAAATGCAGCGAAAAGTACAATAAATGTAAAATGCACATAAAAATCAACAGTGTAATGTTTGGATTCAGTCTTGAACAGTTGTGTAGTCAACTGTATCAGGTGAACTGTTGTGTACTCACCTTTGGTCTAATAATTTTCCCATTATCTCCAAATTTTATGCATTTTCATATTTCTTCTGTAAGAAACATTTCAATTTAGCCCTATCCATATAGGTCAATTCCCACGAGGGTTAATGTTGCTATGTTTTAGGCTGACAAGCAGCCAAAGAAGTTGCACGTTAGATGACAGTGTGTAACTCGTGTGTGTGTGTGTGTGTGTGTGTGTGTGTGTGTGTGTGTGTGCAGGTCTGGGGATTCAACGGCGCGGATCTGGAACCTGAGTGAGAACAGCACAGGCAGCTCCACCCAGCTGGTGCTGAGACACTGCATACGGGAGGGGGGCCAGGACGTACCCAGCAACAAAGACGTCACCTCACTGGACTGGAATGTGAGCGAGAGAGAGAGTGTGTGTTTGAGGTGGGGGTGGGCAGACAGACTGTGTGTGTGTACACATTCTGGTGTGCGTGTGTGTCTCAGCTGCCAAAGGCATTCTCTGGCAGCGCTTCCCAACCGGAAATATGGGATGGCTTCGTTCCCTCCCATGGAAAATGCAGGGCTTTCACTACTGCTACTCAGAATTTAGACTTACAGTAGAGCAGGCTGTCATTTTCCCCTGCTCTACAAGTTGCTGGAGGATACTGAACCAGCATTTAAGTACTTTTGGCCAAATCACAACTTGATAAGCAGGAAAAACTGACTGTTGTTTGATGTCATCAGGAGATTTAAGCCAACATTTGAGTAATTCACATAAATCTCTAATTAGGATCAGGGCCTTGTTTTGTCCCAATTTTGGGTGCAACAGAAACCCAGAACTACAGGTTATTGGTCCGAAAAATGACTAACTGATGAATTTCTGTCTTTCAGAGTGAGGGTACGCTGTTAGCCACAGGCTCGTACGATGGCTTTGCCAGAATATGGACTAAAGACGGTAAGCAATTTAAAGATACACTATGGGCATGCTAATTGTTTATGTAAAATTTTGTCTTGAATCCTTAGTTTTAGGCAAACAATATAAGCTTTTGCTCACGGGCGAGGGGAGGAGTGCCGCTTTCTGTCCAATGAGGTCATTTCTGGACAATATTTCTGTCTATTTAGGGGACCCCTTTGTGTGGCTCAAGAGCAACCTCGAAGGCAAAAGTTCCGTATTGCCTCTTTTAATGTCAGAACTTTCACATCTCAACATTTCTAAACAGAATCACAGATGGTCTGAAGTTCTCTTGCTAAACAAGCACCATGACATGTTTTTTTGCAGGTAACCTCGCCAGTACCTTAGGCCAGCACAAGGGTCCTATATTTGCCCTCAAATGGAATAAGAAAGGCAACTTTATCCTCAGTGCAGGAGTAGATAAGGTAAGATAATGGTTTGTGTGTTAAAAATGTCTGCATTGGACTTTTATCTCAATATCAAATCATTTCTGGGTAACAATGAAGTGCCTTACTGTGAATTGTTTTCAATGAAAATGGCCAAAAATATACAAAAATAGCTTCTTAGCAAAGAGCAATTTCTCAATTAAGATTTTTGCTAGGACTGTCTGGTTGTTGTCAGAGTGGGGAGGTGAAAACTGAAAACTAGCTGTTATTGGCAGAGAGGTTTAGAACGCTCTTTCTTATTGGTCTATTTACATTTACCGGCAGGCCAAAACTCCATCCCACCAAAACAGGCTGAAATTTCAGGCGGTCGTTTCAAACAACTCTTACATTAAAAGGGCTTTATCATATTTGTCACAAGGGTTTTCTTAAAATAAAGAAACTTTTTTGACCTCACTGGGCCTTTTTAAAGAGAAGAAAACGTGGAGAAAGCCATTTAAGAATAAAAGAGACCAGATGTTTAACATCCCTTTAAATGTAATTGATTTGTCATGGTGTGGTGTCATTGTGTCATTTGTCACTCATATGATGAAACGACTCTGACAATATATCTGTCTCTCGTTTAGACCACCATCATTTGGGACGCTCACACAGGGGAGGCCAAGCAGCAATTTCCCTTTCACTCAGCGCCGGCCCTGGACGTTGACTGGCAGAACAACAACACGTTTGCCTCCTGCAGCACGGACATGTGCATCCATGTGTGTAAGCTGGGCCAGGACCGGCCTGTCAAGACCTTCCAGGGACACACGGTAAGACCGGAGACTGGACTGGCTCTCTGGCCTGGGTGCATCTCAATTGTCTCTTCTCCCTGTCACATTAACAATGGCTGCGTTAACACAGGCAGACCAATTCTGATCTTTTGCTCAATTATTGGCAAAATATCTAATCTGATTGGACAAAAGACCAACTATTGGCAAAGATCAGAATTAGACTGCCTGTGTAAATGCAGCCATTGTGACCGACATTGATTAATCTCAATAGTCTAAAGTGGCATCCTCGAGTTCAAACGCACTGATCTGAATATAGAGGATAGGTGAAAGCTTTTGCCCATCCTGTTCAATCACATCACTGCAGGAAGTGCCTTTGTACAGTTGATGCTCCCTTTTTGTGCACTGCTATATTATAAAGTTCACTAAATGTTTCCTTGTATCCCTCCTCATCATCCCTTTCTCTTTTCCCTCTAGAATGAGGTGAACGCTATCAAGTGGGATCCTACGGGGAGTCTGCTGGCCTCCTGCTCCGACGACATGACACTCAAGGTCAGTACACACAGACACACACACAGCTCACAAAAAGCCTCCTAACTACTGCCAAATATGTATTTCATGGAGTAGGAAATAATAGTACAAAATAAGTTTTACCGGGGTCTACTTTTGGCTGCAGTTTATAATCTCTTTGATTGGAGTCCTCACATCTCTGTCTCTCCCCTCTCCCCTCTGTGTCTCTACCAGATCTGGAGTATGAAGCAGGACTTGTGTGTCCATGACCTGCAGGCTCACAGTAAGGAGATCTACACCATCAAGTGGAGCCCCACGGGGCCTGGGACCAACAACCCCAATGCCAATCTGATGCTGGCCAGGTAAAATAAGGCTAGGAACCACTCCAACTCCCAGCATTCCTCTGGGAAACACTCCAACTCCCAGCATGCCTCTGGGGGTTTGTGCTAATAAGAGGTTTTGTGTCAAACAAATGCATTTAGGATCTGTAAGTGACGTAGTATGGAGTCATGTATGTTCATTCTATGCATCTCGATCTGCTGCATTCTGTTTGCCCCAACGGAATAGATCCCAGGATAGTCACTGTAATCAAATTAAAGTATATTTCTCTTTCCTCTCCTCCTCTCCTTTTACTCTCCTAAATTGCTTCGGGGCGCTGCGCTGGGGCTGACCCTGTACTCCCTCCCAAATGTGTTGTGTCTTGGAGGTTAGGAGCAGAGCAAAATATGAATTTCCTTTCCAAGATGGACACTAAAGTACTATTCTATCTCCCCCCAGTGCGTCGTTTGACTCGACTGTGCGCCTGTGGGACGTGGAGCGCGGCGTGTGCATCCACACGCTCACCCGCCACCAGGAGCCCGTCTACAGTGTGGCCTTCAGCCCCGACGGGCGCCACCTGGCCAGCGGCTCCTTCGACAAGTGTGTCCACATCTGGAACACACAGGTACAGGACGGAATAACACACACACACACTCGCTCATCTCACTCATACGTCATTCACATCTCAAGCCCAACTGTTTATTGCAGGGCTAGTCTGATGGTCGATGCATGGGTTTGAATATTTAGGTCCAAATCCTAACTTGAGATCTGAGCGCATAACTCTGACTTTCACATAAATCATGCGTTGATTTTAACGGGTGACTTGTCCTAACTATTCTCAAGTAAGGATTCAGCCCTAAGTGAGATACGTGTAAGGAAGTAAACATGATTGAAATTGACCTGTCCCCATTTCTCTTGATTATCATTGTTTTGCTGATCACATCCCTGTCTGTCCCTCTGTCTGTCCAGACGGGTGCTTTAGTTCACAGCTACAGGGGAACGGGGGGCATCTTCGAGGTGTGCTGGAACGCCACGGGAGACAAAGTTGGAGCCAGCGCGTCGGACGGATCGGTAAGTCTCACCAGCCGCCTCTTCATGGCCAGGAGTTATTTTCCTGATTTCAGAAGGAACTGAGAAGGGAAAATATTAGACCACAGTTAAAAGCTATATCTAGGGTCCCAAGATTTTCCTGGTCACGGCACGTGGGGGGTCAATGCAAATAGTCCGGGTAGCCATTTGATTAGCTGTTCAGGAGTCTTATGGCTTGGGGGTAGAAGCTGTTAAGAAGCCTTTTGGACCTTAGTCTATTAGTGACACTTTATATGGATAGTGGAACTGTGCTCATTGCAACTCGCATGCCCCGCCCACCTGAGGATCTGTCTTTTTCAGCTATATATTTCCTGTGTTTTTGAGGGGTGCCAAATCCACTTGTCACTTAAATTTCGCTGGATTGATTGCTTTCATTTTACTCCTGCGACTCTTTCATACTCTTACTTGTGCCTGTCATTTTTTCCCGTTTAAGTTACAACTGTGGAAATGTTTGGAATGACCTGTCAAGCACACCCCGGTAATGGCTGAAATGGGCTCAATGGAATACATAATCTTTCCGTTGCATCTATAAGAACGCTAAAGCTTCGTCTGGGATTTAACACATCTCGACACTTGCATCACAAGAAACATAACTTTTTTGTGGAATTGAAAAAAGTAATCAGTTGATACAGTTGAAATGTTTACAAATTAGATGAGCAGAAATAAAAGCAACTTCCGAAAATGGACACTCGGATTATAGTGATATTATGTCTGATCTCGCAAACAATGTAAATTGTGTATACTATAGAGAGGTGTTATCTAGAGCCAAGCGTGTTGATTTTTAATCAGAGCGTATCCTGCTATTGACACACTTGTTGAATTATGCAACACAATGTGACAACAGTAATTAATGAGGCAGTAGGCTATAGCGCGAATGTTCCAAAATGCAAGCAATTACCGGGAAACCGCTGTTCTCGAAAGTGACTGCAAATGCGATTCTGCAAGTAATGCTTTTATTACATAGATGCATTTTTATGGTGAAAATTATCTTCCTCAATCTTGAAACTCAGGCACAGCCTATGTATGCCAGTTAGGTTCTACACCGGTTATAAACTGATTAATATGCTTAATTTTAAGAAGTTATTTGGCCACTTTAGTTGTGATAAAAACCTTATCAAAACATATAGGCCTATGGGCTAGGATACATGCGGTGTGCGACTATGATTTGAAAAAGTCGCAAAAAAAAGGTATGCGCTGTTTCTTGCCTTAATACATAAGCTGGGCATCATTCACAAGCGATAATACATCATTCACAAGTGATAGGCTAATATTGTCACCCATCAGACTTGTTAATTTAATGTTGCCTTTACATATACTAAATATATGTGTGAATATTAGTTTTGATTTAGAATGGACCATTATCATGCACCTGTCTCAGAACAGGGGCATTTGAAAAAAAAATACATGTCATCTATGCACTTAAATAGCGAATGGAGGACTATGCAATTAAATAGCGAATGGAGGACGCTTTTCCCGTGGTTCACTTTCATGCCAGCCAGGTAGGCTATACTCCTGTTGTAAAGAGAAGCAATGTGCTTAATATTAGGAAAGTTGAGAAATAAATATAGTAGGCCTAGCCTATAGAAAGCTGATGGGATCCTCCTCTTTTTAATGGAGGCCATCAAAACTCTGCCTAAAGAAATGTTGTGCAACATTAGCTCATGGGCACTCATGAAGTGTTTGATTAGATGTTCTATTACATTTGCATTGATGTCAGAGTGATTAGAGGGACAATAGAGTGCAGTTAGCAAGTTTGCTAGACTACTAATGTCCATCAGCAGCATCAGAGAATGGAGAAGCCTAGTTACCGTGACTAAACGGTCACATGGAATTTGACTGCCGTCATGACTCGTGGCTCAGTTGGTAGAGCATTGCGTTTGCAACGCCAGGGTTGTGGGTTCGATTCCCACGGAGGGCCAGTACTGGGAAAATGTATGCACTCACTACCGGTGTGGCGGTAATACAGTCACCGTAACAGCCCTAATTCCACCCCTTTATGTACTCATATATGCAAATACACCCAGTGTATTTATGCAAATAAGGCACATATGTTTTATTTTAACACAAAATATAAAAGAAATACCTGTTAAATCCACTTTAATCAGTGTAGATGAAGGGGAGGAGACAGGTTAAATAATGATTTTTAAGCCTTTTGAGACATTGATTGTGTATGTGTGCCATTCAGAGGGTGAATGGGCAATACAAAATATTTAAGTGCCTTTAAATAGGGTTTGGTAGTAGGTGCCAGGCGCACCGGTTTGTGTGAAGAACTGCAATGCTGCTGGATTTTTTACTCTCAACAGTTTTCCGTGTGTATCAAGAATGGTCCACCATCCAAAGGACATCCAGTCAACTTGACAAAACTGTGGGAAACATTGGCATCAACATGGGCCAGCATCCGTGTGGAATGCTTTCGACACCTTGTAGAATCCACGTCCCGACAAATTAAGGCTGTTCTGAGGACAAACGGGGAGGGGTGCAACTCAATATTAGGAAGGTGTTCCTAATGTTTGGTATATTCAGTGTATATGTGCAGTCTAAGAAAAAAGGAGAATGACTAATTAAATACCTGAATTCCATACCAAAATCCCTGAACTTCATTCATTATTTGTCCGTTCCGGTAAAATGTTTTATGCGCTATAATTCATTCAATACCTGATGGATTTAAAACATTCAAAACATTTGGAGTGTCTTCATCCATTGTCCAACTGTTGCATTTATTCATTTATGTTTTTAAATCATTGTTGCTAGTGCTAATGATCTGTAGATGTACAGTGGGGAGAACAAGTATTTGATACACTGCCGATTTTGCAGGTTTTCCTACTTACAAAGCATGTAGAGGTCTGTAATTTTTATCATAGGTACACTTCAACTGTGAGAGACGGAATCTAAAAAAAAAATCCAGAAAATCACATTGTATGATTTTTAAGTAATTAATTTGCATTTTATTGTATGACATAAGTATTTGATACATCAGAAAAGCAGAACTTAATATTTGGTACAGAAACCTTTGTTTGCAATTACAGAGATCATACGTTTCCTGTAGGTCTTGACCAGGTTTGCACACACTGCAACAGGGATTTTGGCCCACTCCTCCATACAGACCTTCTCCAGATCCTTCAGGTTTCGGGGCTGTTGCTGGGCAATACGGACTTTCAGCTCCCTCCAAAGATTTTCTATTGGGTTCAGGTCTGGAGACCGGCTAGGCCACTCCAGGACCTTGAGATGCTTCTTACAGAGCCACTCCTTAGTTGCCCTGGCTGTGTGTTTCGGGACGTTGTCATGCTGGAAGACCCAGCCACGACCCATCTTCAATGCTCTTACTGAGGGAAGGAGGTTGTTGGCCAAGATCTCGCGATACATGGATACATGGCCCCATCCATCCTCCCCTCAATACGGTGCAGTCGTCCTGTCCCCTTTGCAGAAAAGCATCCCCAAAGAATGATGTTTCCACCTCCATGCTTCACGGTTGGGATGGTGTTCTTGGTGTTGTACTCATCCTTCTTCTTTCTCCAAACACGGCGAGTGCAGTTTAGACCAAAAAGCTCTATTTTTGTCTCATCAGACCACATGACCTTCTCCCATTCCTCCTCTGGATCATCCAGATGGTCATTGGCAAACTTCAGATGGGCCTGGACATGCGCTGGCTTGAGCAGGGGGACCTCGCGTGTGCTGCAGGATTTTAATCCATGACAGCGTAGTGTGTTACTAATGGTTTTCTTTGAGACTGTGGTCCCAGCTCTCTTCAGGTCATTGACCAGGTCCTGCCGTGTAGTTCTGGGCTGATCCCTTACCTTCCTCATGATCATTGATGCCCCACGAGGTGAGATCTTGCATGGAGCCCCAGACCGAGGGTGATTGACCGTCATCTTGAACTTCTTCCATTTTCTAATAATTGCGCCAACAGTTGTTTCCTAAGTCCTAAGACTAAGTCACTTTGGATAAAAGCATCTGCTAAATATTAAATGGCAAATGGTATAAATGGATGTTCAGCTAACTACCTTTCCAGTATCTGTTTTATTCATCAAGTGTTACAGCTAGAGCAGTAAACATAATGGTTTTTATGTCAATAGTTGCAGCTGTGGAGTAGTTACTCAAACAGATAGTTTGTCAATCGGCTTGAGCATCTACGGATAATCGTTAAGGGATTGTCCTAGTAAAGTGAGGCCCACCACCAATGATCTCCTTGCATAATGCAGTGTCTATTGACAGGGACGGTTAGGAAGTCAATAGCTATCATTCTGACTGGACTTAAGAGGTTTTACACGTGGAGCAGCTGAGAGTTCTAAGATTGAATAATGCATGAAAGGAAGTGTTTTTCAGCACTGGAAACAGCACTACTTAGACTAATAATGGATGTGTGTTTGTTTCATTGTTAAGGCCAGGGGTTTCCCTGGTCTGGTCACATGGTCAGGAAAAAAGCTCCTGGCCCTGCTCATTACATATGACCTTTAACCTCTCTCTCTCCCTCCCTCTCTCTCTCTGTTCCAGGTTTGTGTATTAGACCTGAGGAAATGACGCTCGTTTGGGGAGCCATGGACCGACTACGAATGTGTACATAGCCAAAATGACTGTCCCGGTCTGTCGTCTACACTGCTGTAGTCCCATCAGAAGCCATGGCCCGCCATCACAACCACCACCACCATTACCATCACAGCCAAACAGAGCGCCCCAACACCCCCATAAACACACAGACTACCCCTCCAGAAAAGAGGTCAAACTAACCCCCAGCAAAGGGGATCTGGACTTCCCTCAAGTCAGACTCAGACCCACAGGAGAGAAAAATGACTATTACGGTCACCGAGACAAAAATCACCTGAAGAGAAGAGGACCCATTGCATACATACCAAAATATCTGAAATGTTTTGTTTTCTTTATTTCTTTTTATCCTTTATACCAGAAATGAGAAATGTAAAGCTTTTTTTCCCATGTCGTTGGTGTGTGCATATTGTACATGTCCACATTTTTTGTCGTCCTGTAGCCACTTTGTTTTGCTTTTGGGGTTTACTTATTTTGCCGTAGGTTTGTGTTACATGTTGAGAGAGGTAAGGTCAGTAGGATTTTTGTTTTCTTTTATAATTTGGATTTCAAACTGTTATTGGGAGAACTCCATTCATTTTGGCACTGTACATACATGTTTTTGTGGTTCAAGAATACATTGAACAACAAAAAATATATATTTCTAAAGTTGAAATGGGTTAATTTGTTTTCAATTCTGTTGGTCGTTCTGCTTTTTTTCAGTTGACCTAAATCCTTTTATTTACATTTTTTGGGGGAGAGCAGTTAGTGGGGAGGAAAGGTGCCATACGCATACTTGTTCTTCTTATTACCTTTAGAAATGGTTTCAGATGTGCAAAACTGTTAGCTTAATAGATCTCTGAGAATTCGAATAACCTCTTGGACTTAAAGATCATCACTGCAGCTACTAGAAAGCCCCGTCCTCTTACATTCTAACTACATGTGATGTTAGATTTTGAGTGCTATTCACAATATGTTGTTCCTCCACAGTCCATCGCGTGCTAAGCTAACCAATGCTAAATGATAATCAGACTAAGCCATCACTAAGTTCTTGCTTTGTTTTGTTGCCCGGTCTTGCTTGGTAATTAATCTGGACATACTGTATCTGTCTTGATTTCAGCAGTAACACTTGCGTAGAGAGTTGTGTACTGTACATAGGACCTTCGTAGCACCTACATAAGTATTACACCCGCAGTCAGTTTCAACCATGCTTCCTTCAATCCACATCCAACTCTATCACATTTGTGTTGGTAATGCTGGGCAATCTTATTGCAGTTTGTCATGTTGAACAAAATGTTTATGATTGTCGTTGAATGTTGATGTCTGGGATCTAGTGATGTCGATGTCTTCAGGTCTCTCATGTTTAGGTGGTCGACTCCGACGTCAAAGTTTTTACACATTTTTTAAAAAGCGGCAATAGTACTGTTTGTCCATTTTGAGACGCCGTAGCCAGTATACACTTCCTCAAAATAGTCAGAATTAATCTAAGATAACTCAAGAAATCGGTCATTAATTGAAGCTTTTGCCGAGGAGATCTTAGTCGCACAATTTTACATCTAACTAAGATGTTTGGTGCAGTATTTCTCAATGAAAAAATGTGCATGAAAACTAGTTGTCTCTCGTTGAATGTCAACACAGACTTCAATGAAGAATCCTAACTGTTGACCAATCACCGACGAAGGGGTGTAGACTTCAGCTACCAACTTCGGCTTGCCTCAAGAAAAAATGGTGTGCCCGAACAACCGAAAAAACCCTTACCGAAGTCCAAAACGAACAAAAACATCACAAAATGTCGTCATAATATATGCACAAACTCTTCCGAACTGTTTCGGCTGGGAAGCATGCAGACGCCTTTACACGAGATTAGTCCACGTTCCAAGACTACTTTTGAGTCCTATAAACACCTGACAAAGTTTGATTTTGGAGTGAACCATTGCTTTAAGTGTTCTGTTTTAGGACACAATGCGGTGTCTGCTCTTTGGTCGGGGTTTTAAAAGTGTGGGTGATTGTTTTTCTGCCCAGCACCAACACTTTCAGACAGGCTGTGTTGAGGCCTATGCATGGATTGATGGCGCTTTTTTGTAGTGTTCAGAAGGTGCCGTTTTTTTAAGCACTTTTTCATTTTTTTTTTATGCAGGGAGATGAGTTGAGATGAGAAGCAGACTTTGGAACATATGACTTCATGTAACATTTTAACTACATATAATATATATCTGTGACATCACAGGGAATTATTTTATATGCCACTCGAATGCAAGGGTGGTTTAAAAAAATCCGTAACTCTCGAAGACACGCTTGGAAAATGTGGTGGTATTATACATCATGTGGGTCTTTTACCATGAGAAATGGTTCTTTATAAAATACCATTGAACGGTCATAGCTATAAAAGAGAAGAGCAACCCTTCGACTGGGTTTGTATAAGTTCTGTATAAACTAAACAGGGAGACGTGTTTAAGCCAGGGTTAGGGTCAATTCTATTTTGATTCATTACAAAAGTGAATTTTCAATTCCAGATTTAAAAAAAAATCCTTATTAAAAATGAATGGCACTTTTTCCCATTCTTGAATTTGAATTTCAGTTCATTTCATGAATTTAAATTAGAGTAGACTTCCAACCCTGGTTGGCACATCCAGACAGGGATTAATGCTCATAGTTTTATTTCACTCCCAGCTGAACGTGTGCAGTCGTTCTGTAAAAAGGAAGGGGGAATAGTAGTGTCTATACTGTTGACTTGTTGGTTACACATTGGATCCAGGCCAACTTCATGGCATTCCAAAATCCCATATCTTAGCCCTAGCTAACATCCTGAGGCTTTAAAACACCTATGTTTTTTTGTTTTTTTCCAAAAGCCTCCATTGTGATTTTTTGTTCAGAATGTCACTTGTTTTACAAACACATTTTGTACAGAAGCTAAGAGTATTTAGAAGTTTCTTTAATATAATCAACAGTGAGTGGATTGTACCATAATGACACTATTTATTATGAAGTCTATGACAGTGGAATGGTATTTTATAACCTTTTGTTTTTAAAAAGATATGCTTTTTACACTGCATTCAAGTGTTTGCTATTTTTTGTTCCTACCTAAAGTACTAATTCTATCTTTGCTATGTCTAAAAAGCTCTTGAAGGTTTTGTACTCTTTGAAAACTTTTATAATTCTGATTTATTTGTAGCTATGTACGCAAAAATGAACAAAAACAATCTCAACTTTAACAACGTATCATAACACCCTGGACCATGTAAATACCTGTTTGCAAATTTTTTTTTCTCCATGTTGTTGTCTTTGCACCTCACCTTTGTTATGTTCTCTCTCTCATATGATTGCTGAGACTCTCTGCAACCTACGCATCTGACTGTTGTAAAATCACTCAGATCTTTGAAACATCTAGAATAAAATCTATTTTGATAATAGCCAAGTGTGTTTTTTCTGTTGACTTGCTTTGTTCCTCATGACACCTAGAGGGCCTTCTGGTGTATTGCATTCTCCCTCAATGTACAGTTAAAGTGGCAATCGGCAGTAGAAACAATAACTAAATGGCCTCCCCACCCTGGTTTGGTAAAAAGAGGGATGGGGCTGGAGAAATGTTATCTCTCAAATTCATAGACTGAGCTATGAATACAAGGATTGACCCTCCATGGTATCAAAGTTTTAGTTGAAACCATGTTTTGAGGCTGTTTGTTTACATTTTCTTTATTTACAAACATTGAAGTAAAACAAGCTTATATTTTGGGTTCTGATGGGGTACGACAGTTGAACTAAGCTCATGAGTCGTAATTTATATTCTTCAAGAATTAATTGGTAAATGTATGTCAAAAAATGCATGTCGCAACTGCTGATTGCCCCTTTAATGGTATACATATCCCCTTTAGCCATAGGGGCCAGTTGTGTATAGTAGTCTATCCTTGGTCATGGTACATGCCACAATGTCTTGAGCACATTTGGGTCTTGTGATGTTTGCATGCTCTAAATCCAGGCTACAAGTTAAGGAAACAAAACAGTCCAGAATACAGCCTATCCTTTCTTTGTAAAAGGCCAGTGACTGCCATCTAGTGGTCAAAAGTATGTTGTGAAATTGGGAAGTTAAAGGTGCTACACAGAATTTCTCCCCTATGTGGAAGCTAGGTGAATTGCAACACAACAAGGCTACATGGAAAACTAATGCCACCCCTCTCCGCATCCCATTTCCCCGTAACATGGCAAGGACTTGCACTTGAGCCTTTTACTTTCTGTTTTGGTCCACCAGCTTCAGCTGTAAAAACGATCATTTTTGTTATTGAAAAGATATTTCACTGATGGTAAAATGATTTCTTACACGTCAGTGCTTGTTTTCTCACATAAACAGAAATTGAGCGAACAGTGTAGAATTTTAGCAACCAGGAAATGACAGAGGTTTCTACATTGGCTGCTTGCCCACTAGATAACACAGGCACAAAGTCAAAACAGTTTTCCAATTTTGCTGGCCCAGTGGGAGAAATCAATAAGTGAATATCACAGCCAATCACAACACTGGCGGGTATTCTTGTCTTTGCACCTCACCTTTGTTATGTTCTCTCTCTCATATGATTGCTGAGACTCTCTGCAACCTACGCATCTGACTGTTGTAAAATCACTCAGATCTTTGAAACATCTAGAATAAAATCTATTTTGATAATTATCCTCATTCCAAGATGGCGTAGTAGTGCAGTTGTGTTTTTATCGTCTGTCTGTAAATAGCCTGTAAATACCCTATTTTTCGTACATATTTCCCTATCAGACTTTTCATCCTTCTACAAGATATACTTTCCTGCAACCCGCCTCACTCAATGTGGAACGGATTCTATTATTGACTTACCTTGACTTACCTTTATCTAGAATCTAGAATCTCCAGTTGAAACTAGCTAGCCAGCTAACTAGCTACTTGCTATTTGCTATTAGCCACAGCTAGCGGTGTTTCACCCAGGACATTGGATTTTTTTCTGCGGGATTAATTTTAATCACTGGACATTGATCACCGGATATTCGGCCAGTCTGCACAGCGCGTTATCGACCCAGAACATATCAGTTTTTCCGCCGGAATCACTGAATCACTGGACCTTTAACTCCGGATTTCATCGCTACCAGCTAGCTACCACCAGCCAGCTACAACAAAACGGACGCTGTGGTCTGGCTAATCAAATCATCCTGAGCTAGGCCCATCGCCCATCTCCCGGCTATCTACCTCTCTGTCAACCGGACGGGACCACCTAGTGTTGACACGGAGCCCCGCCGATCCTACACGACTGGTCTGCGGACGAAATCGTCTGATGTGGTTACGACGTTAACCACGAAGATTCCATCCATCTGCTAGCCCTGGCCCGCTAGCCGTGGCCTCTTACTAGTGCTTCACCACCGGACCTTATGATAACTCAGCTATACAGCTGATATCTGTTGGACTGTTCCTTTTTACGGTACTACATCCTGTTTATGTTTAGCCTCAGCCCAAACATGGTTAGTTTATTGTTGTTTTGGTTATTTCTAATTGTACTATATCACTGTAGACCCCCCAGCCTAGCTAAACCTGCATTAGATAGCTCCTTTGCACCTCCCCCTATACACGCGGAGACCGACTCAATTGATGACTCTAGCGATGCTATCTCTTTCATTGTTACCCAACGCTTAGGGTTACCTCCACTTTACTCATATCCTTCCATATCCTTGTCTGTACATAATGCCCTGAATCTTTTCTATAACACCCGGAAATCTGCCCCCTTTATTCTATGTACCCAACGCACTAGAAGACCAGTTCTTAAAGCCTTTAGCCGTATCCTTATTCTAGTCCTCCTCTGTTCCTCTGGTGATGTAGAGGCTAACCCAGGCCCTGCAGTCCTCAGTATCACTCCTACTCCCCAGGCGCTATCATTTGATGACTTCTGTAATCGCAAAAGTCTTGGTTTCTTGCACATAAATATCAGAAGTCTACTTCCTAAGTTTGAGTTATTCACTGCGTTAGCACACTCTGCCAACCCTGATGTTCTAGCAGTGTCTGAATCCTGGCTCAGGAAGGCCACCAAAAATTCTGAAATTTCCATCCCCAACTATAACATTTTCCGTCTAGATAGAACTGCCAAAGGGGGTGGAGTTGCAATCTACTGTAGAGATAGCCTGCAGAGTTCTATCATACTATCCAGGTCTGTGCCCAAACAGTTTGAGCTTCTACTTCTAAAAATCCACCTTTCCAGAAATAAGTCTCTCACTGTTGCCGCTTGCTACAGACCCCCCTCAGCCCCCAGCTGTGCCCTGGACACCATATGTGAATTGATTGCCCCCCATTTATCCTCAGAGTTTGTACTGCTTGGTGACCTAAATTGGGATATGCTTAATACCCCAGCCATCCTACAATCCAAGCTAGATGCCCTCAACCTCACGCAAATTATCAACGAACCTACCAGGTACAACCCTAAATCCGTAAACATGGGTACCCTCATAGATATCATCCTGACTAACATACCCTCTAAATACACCTCAGCTGTCTTCAACCAGGATCTCAGCGATCACTGCCTTATTGCCTGCGTCCGTAACGGGTCCGCGGTCAAACGACCACCCCTCATCACTGTCAAACGCTCCCTAAAATACTTTAGCGAGGAGGCCTTCCTAATTGACCTGGCCCAGGTATCCTGGATGGATATACAGTGGGGCAAAAAAGTATTTAGTCAGCCATCAATTGTGCAAGTTCTCCCACTTAAAAAGATGAGAGAGGCCTGTAATTTTCATCATAGGTACACGTCAACTATGACAGACAAAATGAGAAAAAAAAATCCAGAAAATCACATTGTAGGATTTTTAATGAATTTATTTGCAAATTATGGTGGAAAATAAGTATTTGGTCAATAACAAAAGTTTCTTAATACTTTGTTATATACCCTTTGTTGGCAATGACACAGGTCAAATGTTTTCTGTAAATCTTCACAAGGTTTTCACACACTGTTGCTGGTATTTTGGCCCATTCCTCCATGCAGATCTCCTCTAGAGCTGTGATGTTTTGGGGCTGTCGCTGGGCAACACGGACTTTCAACTCCCTCCAAAGATTTTCTATGGGGTTGAGATCTGGAGACTGGCTAGGCCACTCCAGGACCTTGAAATGCTTCTTACGAAGCCACTCCTTCGTTGCCCGGGCGGTGTGTTTGGGATCATTGTCATGCTGAAAGACCCAGCCACGTTTCATCTTCAATGCCCTTGCTGATTGGCTGGAGGTTTTCACTCAAAATCTCACGATACATGGCCCCATTCATTCTTTCCTTTACCGGATCAGTCGTCCTGGTCCCTTTGAAGAAAAACAGCCCCAAAGCATGATGTTTACACCCCCATGCTTCACAGTAGGTATGGTGTTCTTTGGATGCAACTCAGCATTCTTTGTCCTCCAAACACGACGAGTTTAGTTTTTGCCAAAAAGTTCTATTTTGGTTTCATCTGACCATATGACATTCTCCCAATCCTCTTCTGGATCATCCAAATGCACTCTAGCAAACTTCAGACGGGCCTGGACATGTACTGGCTTAAGCAGGGGGACATGTCTGGCACTGCAGGATTTGAGTCCCTGCGGCGTAGTGTGTTACTGATGGTAGGCTTTGTTACTTTGGTCCCAGCTCTCTGCAGGTCATTCACTAGGTCCCCCCGTGTGGTTCTGGGATTTTTGCTCACCGTTCTTGTGATCATTTTGACCCCACAGGGTGAGATCTTGCGTGGAGTCCCAGATCGAGGGAGATTATCAGTGGTCTTGTATGTCTTCCATTTCCTAATAATTGCTCCCACGGTTGATTTCTTCAAACCAAGCTGCTTACCTATTGCAGATTCAGTCTTCCCAGCCTGGTGCAGGTCTACAATTTTGTTTCTGGTGTCCTTTGACAGCTCTTTGGTCTTGGCCATAGTGGAGTTTGGAGTGTGACTGTTTGAGGTTGTGGACAGGTGTCTTTTATACTGATAACAAGTTCAAACAGGTGCCATTAATATAGGTAACGAGTGGAGGACAGAGGAGCCTCTTAAAGAAGAAGTTACAGGTCTGTGAGAGCCAGAAATCTTGCTTGTTTGTAGGTGACCAAATACTTATTTTCCACCATAATTTGCAAATAAATTCATAAAAAATCCTACAATGTGATTTTCTGGATTTTTTTTCTCAATTTGTCTGTCATAGTTGACGTGTACCTATGATGAAAATTACAGGCCTCTCTCATCTTTTTAAGTGGGAGAACTTGCACAATTGGTGGCTGACTAAATACTTTTTTTCCCCACTGTAGATCTCATTCCGTCAGTAGAGGATGCCTGGTTGTTCCTTAAAAGTAATTTCCTCTCAATCTTAAATAAACATGCCCCATTCAAAAAATACAGAACTAAGAACCGATATAGCCCCTGGTTCTCCTCAGACTTGACTGCCCTTGACCAGCACAAAAACATCCTGTGGCGTACAGCATTAGCATCAAATAGCCCCCGCGATATGCAACTTTTCAGGGAAGTTAGGAACCAATATACACAAGCAGTCAGGAAAGCAAAGGCTAACTTTTTCAAACAGAAATTTGCATCCTGTAGCACTAACTCCAAAACGTTTTGGGACACTGTAAAGTCCATGGAGAATAAGAGCACTTCCTCCCAGCTGCCCACTGCACTGAGGCTAGGAAACACTATCACCACCGATAAATCTACAATAATCGAGAATTTCAACAAGCATTTTGCTACAGCTGGCCATGCTTTCCATCTGGCTACCACTAACCCGGCCACCAACTCTGCACCCTCTGCTGCAACTTGCCCATGCCCCCCCCCGCTTCTCCTTCACACAAATTCAGACAGCTGATGTTTTGAAAGCGCTGCAAAATCTGGACCCCTACAAATCAGCTGGGCTAGACAATCTGGACCCTTTCTTTCTAAAACTAGCCGCTGAAATTGTCGCTACCCCTATTACTAGTCTGTTCAACCTCTCTTTCATAACGTCTGAGATCCCCAGAGATTGGAAAGCTGCCGCGGTCATCCCCCTCTTCAAAGGGGGTGACACTCTAGATCCAAATTGCTACAGACCTATATCCATCCTGCCCTGCCTTTCGAAAGTATTCGAAAGCCAAGTTAACAAACAGATAATTGACCATTTCGAATACCACCGTACCTTCTCCGCTATGCAATCCGGTTTCCGAGCTGGTCACGGGTGCACTTCAGCCACGCTCAAGGTCCTAAACGATATTATAACCGCGATTGATAATAGACAGTACTGTGCAGCCGTCTTCATCGACCTGGCCAAGGCTTTCAACTCTGTCAACCACCGCATTCTTATTGGCAGACTAAATAGCCTTGGTTTCTCAAATGACTGCCTCGCCTGGTTCACCAACTACTTCTCAGATAGAGTTCAGTGTGTCAAATCGGAGGGCCTGTTGTCTGGACCTATGGCAGTCTCTATGGGGGTGCCACAGGGTTCAATTCTTGGGCCGACACTTTTCTCTGTGTATATCAATGATGTCGCTCTTGCTGCTGGTGACTCTCAGATCCACCTCTACGCAGACGACACCATTTTGTATACATCTGGCCCTTCATTGGACACTGTGTTAACAAACCTCCAAACGAGCTTCAATGCCATACAACAATCCTTCAGTAGCCTCCAACTGCTCTTAAACACTAGTAAAACTAAATGCATGCTTTTCAATCGAACGCTGCTGGCACCCGCCCACCCGACTAGAATCACCACTCTCGACGGGTCTGACCTAGAGTATGTGGACAACTACAAATACCTAGGTGTCTGGTTAGACTGTAAACTCAACTTCCAGACTCACATAAAGAATCTCCAATCCAAAGTTAAATCTAGAATCGGCTTCCTATTTCGCAACAAAGCCTCCTTCACTCATGCTGCCAAACATGCCCTCGTAAAACTGACTATCCTACCGATCCTTGACTTCGGCGATGTCATTTACAAAATAGCCTCCAACACTCTACTCAGCAAATTGGATGTAGTCTATCACAGTGCCATCCGTTTTGTCTCCAAAGCCCCATACACTACCCACCACTGTGACCTGTACGCTCTTGTTGGCTGGTCCTCACTACATGTTCGTCGTCAAATCCACTGGCTCCAGGCCATCTATAAATCACTGCTAGGCAAATCCCCGCCTTATCTTAGCTCATTGGTCACCATAGCAGCACCCACCCGTAGTCTGCGCTCCAGCAGGTATATCTCACTGGTCATTCCCAAAGCCAACACCTCCTTTGGCCGCCATTCCTTCCAGTTCTCTGCTGCCAATGACTGGAACGAATTGCAAAAATCTCTGAAGCTGGAGACTCTTATCTCCCTCAATAACTTTAAGCATCAGTTGTCAGAGCACCTTACCGATCACTGCACCTGTACACAGCCCATCTGAAATTAGCCCACCCAACTACCTCATCCCTATATTGTTATTTATTTTGCTCATTTGCACCCCAGTATCTCTATTTGCACATAATCTCTTGCACATCTAGCATTCCAGTGTTAATACTATTGTAATTATTCTGCACTATAGCCTATTTATTGCCTTACCTCCATAACTTGCTACATTTGCACACACTGTATATATATTTTCTGTTGTATTTCTGACTTTATGTTTTTTACCCCATATGTAACTCTGTGTTGTTGTTTTATTGCACTACTATGCTTTATCTTGGCCAGGTCGCAGTTGTAAATGAGAACCTGTTCTCAACTGGCTTACCTGGTTAAATAAAGGTGAAATAAAAAAAATTAAAATAAATAGCCAAGTGTGTTTTTTCTGTTGACTTGCTTTGTTCCTCATGACACCTAGAGGGCCTTCTGGTGTATTGCATTCTCCCTCAATGTACAGTTAAAGTGGCAATCGGCAGTAGAAACAATAACTAAATGGCCTCCCCACCCCTGGTTTGGTAAAAAGAGGGATGGGGCTGGAGAAATGTTATCTCTCAAATTCATAGACTGAGCTATGGATACAAGGATTGACCCTCCATGGTATCAAAGTTTTAGTTGAAACCATGTTTTGAGGCTGTTTGTTTAAATTTTCTTTATTTACAAACATTGAAGTAAAACAAGCTTATATTTTGGGTTCTGGGGCCTGTTGCACAAAAGTAGAATTAAGACATCCGGGATAAATGACTCAGCTGAGCTCAATGAAGCCAAAACATGTGCGTCCAGGCTTAATTGGTTGCACAAAGACCAAGCCAGGATGAGCAGACACGGATTCATTAAGCCAGGTGAAACCAATCCTGGATAGGTGCGCGCTCACGGCTCACTCAAATAGACCCCGCCACAGATCACAGATTAACTGATTTACCATGGCAACTAGAGCCGCGTACTTTTCCCCGTCGGAAGCACAAATCCTCATGGAGGCATACGAGGAGGTAAAATATATAATTAAGAAGAAAGGCAACACCGCCACAGTGATAAAGCAAAGAGAAAAAGCGTGGCAAAGTATTGCAGACCGCCTGAATGCGTAAGTAGTGCACAATTACACACTCACCGCTCCGCTGAAACATCACAATTACAATTCAAATATTTAATTCACATCTCCAAAAATGCAGTTGTACTGTAATTATGAAACGGTTACATTTTTTTTTGAAATGCACTGCAGATATGAGTGAAATTGTGTAAAGTAACTCCATCACACTGTATAAAGCTATGATACATTTTTTGATATTTTTACTGAAAACAAGACAAAAATACCAAGTAATTTTTTGCAGTGTGACTCCATTAAATGTGTGTGTGTGTGTGTGTGTGTGTGTGTAGATTAAACATGAACGGGCCAAAACGGACATGGCAGCAGGTCAAAATCAAATACAAGAACATTCTGCAGAATGGTATGGTCCCTGACTAATATTTAACAAAGCACAAGCATATATTGTACCCAGAAGGTGCCTGCTCACACATTGTCTGTACTGTTTTAGCAGTGAAAAAGAATACCCACAGACAAGGCACGGGTGGTGGGTCACCAAAGGCTGACCTTACCCCAGCAGAGGACATGGCCTTGGAGCTAAATAAAGGCAGGCCCGTCTTAGAGGGGATCCCTGGGGGGAAAGAGACGAGCATAGGTTCCTCCCAAGATGCCACCCGCTTCATTCAAGGTATGTCCTTCCATCTCTACATGGGATACAACCACATTCATATTGAATCAATTTGGACTGTCTGACTTTGGTTTACCTATTGCCTTGCAGTGTCTGGAAGCACTGTGTTCCTGTTAGAGCCACCAGCACAAGCACCAGACGATGCTGATCCAGTGAGTACTCCATCAAAGGCATACTGTAGGCCTGGCATGTCTTGTCTACTAGCTTCAATATGAATCCGATTAAATGTGATAGGGTGAAGGCCCCAGTGCAGCAGCAACAGCACATGATGGAGACGATGATGAGGAGGAGACCATCTCTCTGGATTCCAGAAGGCATGAGGTATCATGTTAAGACTGTGAAAGTACTATTTACTCTACAATGGTGAGGAGTCCTCATCAAAATCAAAAAATCTAATTTCTTTTACAGGACCCAGATGCTATACAGTGGGAAAACCAGCCTGGCAACATAGTGCGTATTAATAAAAGGACACCACATCCTGCCAAATTCCAGCTGCGCTAATTGTATTGTGTTCACAGAGCTCACAAGCTATCAGAAAGTTGTATGGCAACCACCTCCGGCGCCAAATAGAACTGGCAGACATAGACATTCAGTACAAGAAGAAAAAGATGGAAAATCTTGCACTGGAGTCCGAAATAAAAAAGAGGACAATTAGGAAACTGGACCTTGAAATAAAAAAACTTGAGAGGGAGGTGAGATATGCCTTCAATGTACACTGTATGCTAACTGTAACACAAATGTATTAATCATTATTTTTCTTTCCTCCCCCAGCTCCAAGAAGATGACACAGCTCAAAATAAAAATTAGGTATATTCTCGTAAAGTCAAGTGAGCCATGACATATGAGCTCTTATTGTGAGCACACAGGACGGTGGCATCTTTCTAAGGTTTTTTTTATTTTCCCAGCAATCAGTACAACCAAGTCATCGTTATAAGGCATCGCCCTCTTTTGCCCACCCCCCCAGCACCAGGTGTGGCCACTAGCCTATATGAAGGCCCAAAATTGTGTGTTCCTTTCTGCTCTGACAATGGCATGCCCATTCGTGCGAGATGTGGTGGATGAAGAAGCACTTGTGCTGAGGAGAGCCTTCAGGCGAGAAAGGGTCTTCAGGGACCGGTTGGACCCACTGGCCTTCCCTGATGACCATCTATATGAAAGATACAGGTTTTCTGCAGATGGCATCAGGTATCTATGCAGACTACTGGGTCCCAGGATTAAGCACCGCACTGCACGGAGCCATGCACTGAGTGTGGAGCAAATGGTTTGTGTGGCCTTGCGCTTTTTTGCTAGTGGAGCCTTCCTGTACTCAGTGGGGGATGCAGAACAGCTGAACAAGGCCACAATTTGCCGCACAATAAGGAGTGTGTGTCTGGCTATCAAAGCATTAGCAGATGTCTTTATCTCCTTCCCTGGCCACAGAAGACTCTGTGACATCAAAGAGGAGTTCTATAGGATTGCAGGTAAGAGGATCTACAAATTACAGGACAACTGTTAACACATAGTAGGATACTCATTACTTTGTGTGACAGGTTTCCCCAATGTCATTGGTGCAGTGGACTGCACACACATAAGGATAAAAGCCCCCTCAGGTGCCCATGAGGCCGATTTTGTGAATAGGAAATCCTTTCACAGCATTAATGTTCAGGTGAACATAACTTTTTGATATTGTCCATTGACGAACACTCTGCATTGCCAGTGATGTGCATTGATTGGTGTAATATTCCTCATCTTATGATTTCAGATGGTCTGCAATGCTGACTGTGTGATCAGCAATGTTGTGGCAAAATGGCCTGGCTCAGTCCATGACTCCAGAATCTTTCGGGCCTCTGAAATCTATCAGTGCCTATCACAAGGTAAGCCACACAACCCCTATTTATAACCATCATGGCTGTGTCAAGAATATCACTGTGTTTATGAGGTAGTAATGATGAGATTTTGTGTTGACAGGTGAATTCTCTGGTGTGTTGCTGGGAGACAGGGGGTATGGCTGCCAGCCTTTTCTCCTGACACCTTTCACAGACCCCCAGGAAGCACAGCAGGCCTACAACCATGCCCATGCCAGGACCAGGGCCAGAGTTGAAATGACCTTTGGCCTCCTGAAGGCACGCTTTCACTGCCTTCACAAATTAAGGGTCAGCCCTGTTAGGGCATGTGATATTACTGTGGCTTGTGCTGTCCTCCACAATGTGGCCTGCCTGAGGAAGGAGAGGGCCCCCAGAGTGCCACCAGCCATGGACTGGGACAATCCGGCAATCTTCCCTGATGACGACAGTGGTCGGCTGCTGAGGGACCAATATGTGTTGAATTATTTTAGTTAGTATGTGTGCTTTCAATTTTGGTTAAATATGTCCTGCGGTGGCAGAGGAATTTGGGTTTTTTTGGGTTCGTTTTTTTACGAATTTGGCCTCTTATGATGTTTGTGCGGTATACTGTGTGTAATACAAGGCTGCAGGGAGGCTACTGCATCCATTCATTTGTCTGTTCAGTTGATGTGTATGGATTTGTCCTGCATTTATTTTAGTGTGCAGACATGCAGGGTGTGTTATATACAGACCTTTGAATGTGTATGTATCATTTTGTATAATATGCTTGGATTCTGTGCTTTCCATCTTGTAGAGTCACTGTGACTTCAGTTTCGAAAGGAGCTGATGGTTTACCTGCTTTGTTTTGTCCTTATTCAATAAAGGAACATAATGTTACACATTGTGTTTTTATATTCATATGGAATGTGTATTTGTTTATATGACAGAGTACTAGGGCCACACTGAAGAAAAAGGATAAAGTCATAAATTTATGAGGCTGGTTCTTTCTGCAGAAAAGCTACATATTGTTTTTACAGTTTTGATACTTATGACAATGTGACACTTAATATTCTGGCACATCAGCATGTCTTTGTTTATGAAACCATACTGAAGTACAATTTCACGAAATGCCCCACATCTGTCATTTTAACAACTGTCCTCCTTTAAAACAACTGGTTACAATATTATGACTTGTGTTTTTTTCCCCTCTGTGGCCCTAATATTCTATCATTTTATATATAGCCTTATAGTCTATGGGAAACTGTAAATTATCTAATGATAGCAACATCATCTAAAAATCATTTTTTATCCAAAATCATTGAAATTAATGATCACAAACGTTTAAATAATGACAGTGGGTCTAGTTATATGTGATAACAATGTATAGTGAGCAGTGAAATAACTATTGGTTTCCATTTGTGGTGACTGCTGACTGACATTAGGGATGAGATTAAATAGATCCTGGAATTTAGCCTGGTCTGGAGCAGGCTAGCTCCACAGAATAAATCTCCATGGTAATTTATACCATAACATATCCTCCTGCCCCCTATCCATCTTTAGTGCAACCGGATTACGGATCAATTGAGCCAGGATCACCAAGATATCCTGGCTTAATCCCTTATCCTAGTTTTGTGCAACAGGCCCCTGATGGGGTACGACAGTTGAACTAAGCTCATGAGTCGTAATTTATATTCTTCAAGAATTAATTGGTAAATGTATGTCAAAAAATGCATGTAGCAACTGCTGATTGCCCCTTTAATGGTATACATATCCCCTTTAGCCATAGGGGCCAGTTGTGTATAGTACTCTATCCTTGGTCATGGTACATGCCACAATGTCTTGAGCACATTTGGGTCTTGTGATGTTTGCATGCTCTAAATCCAGGCTACAAGTTAAGGAAACAAAACAGTCCAGAATACAGCCTATCCCTTTCTTTGTAAAAGGTCAGTGACTGCCATCTAGTGGTCAAAAGTATGTTGTGAAATTGGGAAGTTAAAGGTGCTACACAGAATTTCTCTCCTATGTGGAAGCTAGGTGAATTGCAACACAACAAGGCTACATGGAAAACTTATGCCACCCCTCCCCGCATCCCATTTCCCCGTAACATGGCAAGGACTTGCACTTGAGGCTTTTACTTTCTGTTTTGGTCCACCAGCTTCAGCTGTAAAAACGATCCTTTTTGTTATTGAAAAGATATTTCACTGATGGTAAAATGATTTCTTACACGTCAGTGCTTGTTTTCTCTCATAAACAGAAATTGAGCGAACAGTGTAGAATTTTAGCAACCAGGAAATGACAGAGGTTTCTACATTGGCTGCTTGCCCACTAGATAACACAGGCACAAAGTCAAAACAGTTTTCCAATTTTGCTGGCCCAGTGGGAGAAATCAATAAGTGAATATCACAGCCAATCACAACACTGGCGGGTATTCTTTAAAGGGGCACCTTTAAAAAGGCAATCTGCGATTGCTACATCCATTTTTGGACATTTAAAGAGCGACTGCCTTTAAAAAGCAACAAATCCGTTTGAAAATGGACTATGTGGCATCGATTCGAGTCAGACACAGTTATTCTAGTGTCAAAATTGACTACAAACTGTAAATAGGATAATTTTGGTCATAAAGTCAGTCTTGTCTAAAACAGAGTTTGGAACATCAGTGCATCACAATGGGTAAATGAAGGTTGGGTTTTTGATTTGACAATGTCCATTTGCCCAGTAATATGGGGTGAACAGCTGCGGTGATTGCCCTCTATCCAATAGCATAGACAGTAAGACAGACCTGCCCAGCAGCTCCGACTTTGTTTACATAAGACAACACGTCGCGTATTTTTGAACTTGAGAAATACTGCACCAAACAGCTTAGTTAGATGTAAAATTGAGCAACTAAAACATAATCTGCAAAAATGTCAACATGAATTACAGATTTCTTCAGTTATCTTACATTCATTCTGGGGATTTTGAGGAAGTGAAATAGGCTTCTGCGTCTAGTGTCTCATGTGGGACAAACATCATTAACCAAACGCGGAATCGGTCAGGAAACACCTCCAAGACTGAAATCTCATGAGCAACAGAAAAAGACGTGCCAAACGGCGTGTTCAGTGGCTCTTTAAACTACTAACATGTATATAATTTACAGGCTAAATGCATCATGAGCTTAGTTCTACTGTCTTACCCCATCAGAACTCCCAGAAGAAGCTTCCCACTGGGCACACACTGGTTGAATCAACATTGTTTCCATGCCATTTCAATAAAGTTATGTTGAACCAAAGTGGAATAGACATTGAATTGACATCTGTGCCCAGTGTGTTGTTGTAGCATACTCAATTGTAAACAATGTAATTGTAAACGAACATTGTAACGCTTAAAACATGGTTAAAACAATATTTTATGGATGGTCAGTCATTGCATCCATAGGTCTGTCTATGAATTTGAGTGGTTACATTTCTCCAGCCCCATCCCTCAGCTGTTTACCTAACTGCTTTGTTGTTGTTTGAAGTGCTCATTCCCATTTAAGATGAAAGAGGAATGTCTGGTTTAAAATATTCTCAGAATAACAATTTGAGGTCAAGTCATTATTGAGCCACATAGGCATACATACACAATCCATTTTAAACAAGTTTGATATTCAAGATATACCATTAATTTTTTTCAAACAATTGCCTCTGAGTTAGTTCACTCCTATTGTTTTTGGGGCAAAATATACCAATTAAAAAGAAATGAGGGGACAAAGCGTTGGATTTGTTTATTACAGATAAAGGCCTATGTTGACTGTGACGTTGCAAATTAAATTGTAAATTGAAACCTGGGCCCTACTAGAGTGTGAACCTAATATGTCTTGTTTTGTCTGTTCTCTGCAGGCAGACTGGTATCAGGCTGGAGCGGAAGGGTCACGGCTGTGTGGAGAAACATCTGTTCTTCAACGTGTCTGTTCTGCAGCCCTTGTAGCAGCTCTCTCTGGCTCAGCTGGAAATCAAGTTCCAGTGGGACGTGTTCCATACACCAAGGTTCCTCCTGGGCCCACAGGCTCTCAGTGTGTCCCTCTATAAGGTGCTGCGTGCGACCCTGAGGGGAGCGACCCACGAGCCCAACCCCAGGCTGGTGCTGTCCCACTCTGTGCAGCTGGAACCAGAGCCCGGATCCCTCACCCTGGACCTCACAGCCTTGGCTGAGAACTGGCTTAAACCCCCCTACAGTCAATTTCGACGGCCCCCGCCATCAAAATCTGTCAGTGTAAACTAGAAATATCTGTTTTTTGTGGCATTGGATCCGCCGATGTCACACTTCCACATCTGCGGTGAAAGGTGACAGAGCTAGAGCGGTGTTTGTCAGACATTGAGACGTCCCAAAAATCGGTATTCTCACACAATTGTCTGTAGCGTCCAAATGGTTTAGCCTACAAACTATTATGACCACTCAGTGGAAAGATGAGACTCTCACGAACACAATGTTTTTTTGCTCTACGACCCCCACAAGCGTCTTAGGACTCTTGTCTGTAACGTCCGGACAGTTTGTGCTACACACTAATATGACCCCTCTGTGGAAAGGTGAGACTCTTCTGAAGGTCCCCCAGTACCAGTTAAACATTTTTTATGGAAATCTATATGGAGACAGCTTAGTGCCAAAAATAAGGGGTTAAATACATATAAAAAAAGATATATATAAAATGTTTCCTGATCTAAAATGTCTCAGATATAGGACAGACACTTCAGAACAAACTTCCTTTAGATTTTTTGGGGGGACTATCTGTTTTTCCATGTAGTGAATCTGTCATTCAATGGGTTAATTAAACCAGGGAGGAACTACAGCCTGGTGCTGGAGCTGTAGCCTCAACCCGCCCACACCCTGGCTAGGGACACCATCATGGCCCACCACACGGGAAACACTCTCCTGTTCGGGCCAACAGTAACCCTCCCAGAGTTCCAGGCCTCACTGGTGGCCCATATCCCTGAACCCGCTCCAGTGCCACTCTCGGCGGAAGAGGAGCGTCGTCTACCTCCCGGTGACGCCCATCAACGTGTGCAAGCCGCGCCGCCTCTACATCGACTTCAAGGACGTGGGCTGGCAGGACTACTGCCACGGAGAGTGCCCATTCCCGTTGAGCGAGAGCCTGAACGGCACCAACCGTGCCATCCTGCAGACGCTGGTACACTCCCTGGACCCCTGCGGCACGCCCCAGCCCTGCTGAGTAGCCATCCGCCTATCACCTGTCTCCATGCTCTACTACGACAACAACAACAATGTAGTCCTACGCCACTACCAGGACATGGTGGTGGATGAGTGTGACTGTAGATGAAATACATTAGGAGGTGTGAAAAGAAAGAAAATGCCTTGTTGGTTAGTGGAGTGGATTTTAGGAAAGATTTGTCATATTTTGTGCATTGTTTTTTTGTTTGTTTACCCATCACTCATACAACCCAAATATTCAGTGAGTCTCCTGTGGTGAAATGGCATTGTCATACAGATAGATGGTCTCTCTCCACAGTTTGGCACATGCACACATTTCACCTAACACAGACATTTCCGATAGAAATTGTTATAGCTCTCACAGACTGGGATTTATAGGGCCATCCTCTGGCCACTTCACATACCGAAAGCAATCCCTGACCTATTTTTCACTCTGCAGTAAAAACAATTCTAGAGAACGGGAGTGAGTGTCAAAGATGTTTCGAAACAGCTTCTCTGGTAACATATTTGTGTCATATAATGCTCCAGGGAACTTGTAAGATGTGTCTGCTCAGCTGTCATGATCGGAGAAAATCTCAACAATGAGGCTATCCGCATTGCTGCCATTGTTATCACACAACCCCAGACCTGTTCTATACCATTCAAAGAATGTCTAGGTAGGGGAAGCTTTCAAACCAGACCCGGGCTGTTTGCTGGTCTCATCATTAGGAATTATATAGTTCTCTGAAGTTGCCTTGGTTTACAGGAAAGAAGCATAACTGATTTCCTGGCTTTCAGTTATTGTTTTATGGAGAAAGGGGAAGGGGAAACCTAGTCAGTTGCACAACTGAATGCATTTAACCAAAATGTGTCTTCCGCATTTAACCCTGAATTCGAGAGGTGCGGGGTCTGCCTTAATCGACGTCCATGTCATCGGCGCCCAGGGACCAGTTGTTGTTGGGGGTTAACTGCCTTGCTCAACGATAGAAAGGCAGATTTTTCCACCTTGCCAGCTCTGGGATTCAAACCAGCGTCCAATGTTCTTAACTGCTAGGCTACCTGCCGCCCGTGCTATAAGCAGCATTCATCCTGTTTGGCTTCTTTCCAATGTTGTCAAAAGGCAGTGTCTTTGAGTCAGCCCTGAACTGTAAATACTGAATTGGGTGCTGTCAAAATGTACACTGTAGTGAGTTACATGCACTAACAAAATTCCTATTTAGAACAATGGTGTTGGAGGTTTTACAAGTTTAGCTCTGCAAGCAGTTCAATGTAGATATGCAGTTCCATGTAGAAACCACAGTGTCCTAAAATGTAAAACACTGTTGCATGCAAAAACCGGAAATGCTATGTGGTTTTCTAGAGTGTAGGCTATACACTGTTGGTTTTATGCTGCATTAACAGCTACTAATGTTTTAAATAGATTTCTAGATATTGCGTAATAACAGCTCTTTGCGGTGTCATGTGGACTCAAGCAATAGCATAGTTCCTCTCCTTGATGTGAAAGCAGCAGTAAATGGTTTTCCGTCAACTGTGAGAAAATAGTCAACAAACTGTTACTCTCCGATAGTGTACAAAGGGCCTTACTCTACCTGGAGATGTCTGCACGTATGTTCACGCTCTCTCTAGGTAAAGAGTAGTTACATATTTAACATTGTAGTTACAAATTAAAACGTTTAAAAAAAGTTTTTGTCAATAAGTATAACCATTAAGCTCATTGTCCTCTTTATTCTGTATGAGGAAATCAGCAAACAAATTCATGTTTCAAGAAAGAAGGTTGTTTATATACAATGATTCCATACTTCATTAATCTGTGTACATGTAGCTCAGCTAGTAGAGCACGGCGCTTGTAACGCCAAGGTAGTGGGTTCGATCCCCGGGACCACCCGTACACAAAAATGTATGCACGCATGACTGTAAGTCGCTTTGGATAAAAGCGTCTGCTAAGTGGCATATTATTACATATCATAAAATAAAACCGTTAAAATAAAGCACATTACTTGTAGAAGCATCAAAGTTTTAAAGAAGTGGCAGCAACATTCATATAGATAATGTCGCCATAGTCAAGGACTGACAGGAAAGTTGTCTGTACGATTCCTTGACTGAACGATTGTTTTAAATGATCCAAGGTATTTAAATGAGTGGGCTCGCTCAATGTCGCTCCATTCAACGTGCCGCTCTTTAAGTCTGTGGAGTCAATGTTGTGGGCTCTAGAAAAATAGCATGACTTTGTTTTATCTGCATTCAGTGGCAATTTAAGGTCAACAAGTGCTTTTTTAAATGACATTAAAAGCCATCTGCAGATCAGATATACAGCACAGTATAATCAGCATAAAGGTGTACCTTAGTTTTTTACTAAGGAACCAATATTGTTTATATACCGTGTGAATAATACAGGCCCTAAAATGGACTCTTGAGGGACACCTTTTGTGATCTCAAGGAATTGTGAGTTGAGACAGTCAGCAACTATACATTGAGATGTCCATAAGGTAGTTACTAAACTAATCACATGCACTGCAATCAAGCCCGACAGCATGCATCAAGTTATTTTGCCTACAGAATAACCAGCTCTCTGTCTGTCTCAATGGTTCCAAACACAGGGTAAATCTTTCCAGAGTTATCAAAATTGGTATTAAAAGTGTAAATGTGGCGTCTTTCCTCTGCATCATAGAAGGATATCTGCCCCCCCTCTATGTCTAGCAACACCCCTAACCTGGAGGGTGGAGACTGGTTCAGTTTAATGACTGGTGCAGTTACAGCCATGAGCTCCCCAAGCTGCAGACGCAAGGTCCAGTAACCGGCTTTTGTGTTCAGAGTTGCAAAGCCATTCCTTGGTGCTGACTCTCTAACCACCCCTATCCTCCACTCTGTCTTGCCCCTGACTCCCACCTGCCAGTAATGTCTCCCAGATGTAAAGCCCTCTTTTGCCTGCACACACCACCAGCCATCATACTTGTGGGAACTAGGGCTGTATCCACACCAGGGATCGAAGACACTCTCAATGATGGTGGCCATTTTCACTCTTTTCCTGTCAGGGGACAGTAGGAGACTTGGGTTGGCTGTTTGTTCATCCAGAGTGATCTGAGCTGCAAAGAGATTGAAGTAATGAAGTTGTTATTAATACCAGAACACTGAAACTAGTCTCTCTGTGTTATCTCATTTGAATAATAGTTGCATTGGCAATGAACCATACCAACCTGATGCTTTCGAAATCCATTTCCAAACTGTAATGAAACAGACACAACATTTAGGATCACGTTAGCAATGAAGAGCTACAAAACATACGTAAAACATTATTTTGAAGCAGACGTGAACTGTGGGATTTGACGTACTTAAGTCAGGAATGCGATTCAGAGTCACTTAGGGAAAAATATGAAGAAAACCAAAACATATTAGATAAATGAACTGATTAATACAATCTGTGTTGACTTCTTTAATAACCTAATAAAAAGCATGAGCTGGAGCACACCCAGAGAACATTATTTTGTGTGGAGGTGCTGACTAACGGCGAATAAACTGTAAGCTATAAAAACAAATAAAGAGAGTCGTACACTCTATATATAAACTCCCAGTAATTTATTGGGTTGAACACCCTGAAGAAGGTACAGTGATGCCGAAACGTTGGTGTTTTACCCAATATATATAGAGTGTGCGACTCTCTTTATTTATTTGTTTGACTTCTTTAATAACCACACCCAGTGGAAGCAGACACTCACCTCTGCTTCTGAACCTTTGTCTATTTCTGAGCCACTGCTTTACAATGGAACCCTGTGAAAACAACAGCTATGTTATATTACAGTTCAGCCTTATTTAAATGTCACTTAAAGAGACATTCAATAGGTCTTTGTTTATGGCTGACCTCCTGCTGTTCCTGTAGCATGCTCCAGATGAGGAAGTCCATGACAGGGAGCATGTTGGGAAGCTTCCCCCTCTTCCACTGTCTCTCCAGATCCTGCAGTACTGAACACACATCCTCATCCGGACACACTGAGTCCTGCGGAGACGCAGAGACATATGATGATATTGTAGGATGGTCTCCTTGTATTATGTATCATTGTAATGTTACAGATTACTTTTTGGGGTTCTCTTTTAGTTTTATGGTCTTCCTCTCACCTGTTCCATATCCTTGAGTGTCCAGGCCCACTCAAACAGGGCTTTCCTGGCTTCCCTCAGTTTCTGTTCCTTGTCTGGTTTCTGTTGATCCAGAGGGTCGTCACTCCTCCTGTCTCTTGTGGTTTCCCCTGCTGGTGTCTAGTAAACAGCAAGACAGGTGGTTTATTACAATCATCTCTGTTTGCATTTCTCAACAGTAAATCATACAGTGAGCTCCAAAAGTATTGGGACAGTCACAATTTTGTTGTTGTTTTGGCTCTGTACTCCAGCACTTTGAGGTTAAAGTGCAGACTGTCAGCTTTAATTTTAGGGTATTTTTCATCCATAACGGGTGAACCGTTTAGATATTTTTGTACATAGTCCCCCCATTTTAGGGGATCAAAAGTATATGGACAAATTAACTTACGTGTATTAAAGTAGTCAAGAGTCCCATATTCCTAGCACTCAATGATTACATCAAGCTTGTGACTCTACAAACTTGTTGGACGCACAAATATCATATACCCCCCCCAAAATGCTAACCTTATTAACAATGTTATTGTAATGGTGAGAGGTTAGCATGTCTTGGGGGTATGATATTTGTGGATCTGTAACTTTCTCACTTATCACTATTCACTATTCATTCAGGACTATATGTAATCATGGTAGTCATTGTATCATTTCAAATCCAAAGTGCTGGAGTACAGAGCCAAAACAACAACAAATGTGTCACTGTCCCAAAACTTTTGGAGCTCACTGCATGTTACTTCACCCAGACCAACTGACTGTCAACACTGTATGTTACTTCATCCAGAGCAGCTGGCTGTCAACACTGTGTGTTACTTCATCCAGAGCAACTGGTTGTCAACACTGTATGTTACTTCATCCACAGCAACTGGTTGTAAACAATGTAATTGTAAACAAACATTGTAACGCTTAAAACATGGTTAAAACAATATTTTATGGATGGTCAGTCATTGCATCCATAGGTCTGTCTATGAATTTGAGTGGTTACATTTCTCCAGCCCCATCCCTCAGCTGTTTACCTAACTGCTTTGTTGTTGTTTGAAGTACTCATTCCCATTTAAGATGAAAGAGGAATGTCTGGTTTAAAATATTCTCAGAATAACAATTTGAGGTCAAGTCATTATTGAGCCACATAGGCATACATACACCATCCATTTTAAACAAGTTTGATATTCAAGATATACCATTAATTTTTTTCAAACAATTGCCTCTGAGTTAGTTCACTCCTATTGTTTTTGGGGCAAAATATACCAATGAAAAAGAAACGAGGGGACAAAGCGTTGGATTTGTTTATTACAGATAAAGGCCTATGTTGACTGTGACGTTGCAAATTAAATTGTAAATTGAAACCTGGGCCCTACTAGAGTGTGAACCTAATATGTCTTGTTTTGTCTGTTCTCTGCAGGCAGACTGGTATCAGGCTGGAGCGGAAGGGTCACGGCTGTGTGGAGAAACATCTGTTCTTCAACGTGTCTGTTCTGCAGCCCTTGTAGCAGCTCTCTCTGGCTCAGCTGGAAATCAAGTTCCAGTGGGACGTGTTCCATACACCAAGGTTCCTCCTGGGCCCACAGGCTCTCAGTGTGTCCCTCTATAAGGTGCTGCGTGCGACCCTGAGGGGAACGACCCACGAGCCCAACCCCAGGCTGGTGCTGTCCCACTCTGTGCAGCTGGAACCAGAGCCCGGATCCCTCACCCTGGACCTCACAGCCTTGCCTGAGAACTGGCTTAAAACCCCCTACAGTCAATTTCGACGGCCCCCGCCATCAAAATCTGTCAGTGTAAACTAGAAATATCTGTTTTTTGTGGCATTGGATCCGCCGATGTCGCACTTCCGCATCTCCGGTGAAAGGTGACAGAGCTAGAGCGGTGTTTGTCAGACATTGAGACGTCCCAAAAATCGGTATTCTCACACAATCGTCTGTAGCGTCCAAACGGTTTAGCCTACAAACTATTATGACCACTCAATGGAAAGATGAGACTCTCACGAACACAATGTTTTTTTGCTCTACGACCCCCACAAGCGTCTTAGGACTCGTCTGAAGTCAGAAGAGCCGATCTGCCAACTTCTGTCTGTAACGTCCGGACAGTTTGGGCTACACACTAATATGACCCCTCTGTGGAAAGGTGAGACTCTTCTGAAGGTCCCCCAGTACCAGTTAATTTTATTTTATTGAAGTCTATATGGAGACAGTTTAGTGCCAAAAATAAGGGGTTAAATACATGTAAAAAAAAAAAGAAAAAAAAAAAGATATATATATAAAATGTTTCCTGTCTAAAATGTCTCAGATATAGGACAGACACTTCAGAACAAACTTCCTTTAGATTTTTTGGGGGGACTATCTGTTTTTCCATGTAGTGAATCTGTCATTCAATGGGTTAATTAAACCAGGGAGGAACTACAGCCTGGTGCTGGAGCTGTAGCCTCAACCCGCCCACACCCTGGCTAGGGACACCATCATGGCCCACCACACGGGAAACACTCTCCTGTTCGGGCCAACAGTAACCCTCCCAGAGTTCCAGGCCTCACTGGTGGCCCATATACCTGAACCCGCTCCAGTGCCACTCTCGGCGGAAGAGGAGCGTCGTCTACCTCCCGGTGACGCCCATCAACGTGTGCAAGCCGAGCCGCCTCTACATCGACTTCAAGGACGTGGGCTGGCAGGACTACTGCCACGGAGAGTGCCCATTCCCGTTGAGCGAGAGCCTGAACGGCAGCAACCGTGCCATCCTGCAGACGCTGGTACACTCCCTGGACCCCTGCGGCACGCCCCAGCCCTGCTGAGTAGCCATCCGCCTATCACCTGTCTCCATGCTCTACTACGACAACAACAACAATGTAGTCCTACGCCACTACCAGGACATGGTGGTGGATGAGTGTGACTGTAGATTAAATACATTAGGAGGTGTGAAAATAAAGAAAATGCCTTGTTGGTTAGTGGAGTGGATTTTAGGAAAGATTTGTCATATTTTGTGCATTGTTTTTTTGTTTGTTTACCCATCACCTCATACAACCCAAATATTCAGTGAGTCTCCTGTGGTGAAATGGCATTATCATACAGATAGATGATCTCTCTCCACAGTTTGGCACATGCACACATTTCACCTAACACAGACATTTCCGATAGAAATTGTTATAGCTCTCACAGACTGGGATTTATAGGGCCATCCTCTGGCCACTTCATATACCGAAAGCAATCCCTGACCTATTTTTCACTCTGCAGTAAAAACAATTCTAGAGAACGGGAGTGAGTGTCAAAGATGTTTCGAAACAGCTTCTCTGGTAACATATTTGCGTCATATAATGCTCCAGGGAACTTGTAAGATGTGTCTGCTCAGCTGTCATGATCGGAGAAAATCTCAACAATGAGGCTATCCGCATTGCTGCCATTGTTATCACACAACCCCAGACCTGTTCTATACCATTCAAAGAATGTCTAGGTAGGGGAAGCTTTCAAACCAGACCCGGGCTGTTTGCTGGTCTCATCATTAGGAATTATATAGTTCTCTGAAGTTGCCTTGGTTTACAGGAAAGAAGCATAACTGATTTCCTGGCTTTCAGTTATTGTTTTATGGAGAAAGGGGAAGGGGAAACCTAGTCAGTTGCACAACTGAATACATTTAACCAAAATGTGTCTTCCGCATTTAACCCTGAATTCGAGAGGTGCGGGGTCTGCCTTAATCGACGTCCATGTCATTGGCGCCCAGGGACCAGTTGTTGTTGGGGGTTAACTGCCTTGCTCAACGATAGAAAGGCAGATTTTTCCACCTTGCCAGCTCTGGGATTCAAACCAGCGTCCAATGTTCTTAACTGCTAGGCTACCTGCCGCCCGTGCTATAAGCAGCATTCATCCTGTTTGGCTTCTTTCCAATGTTGTCAAAAGGCAGCGTCTTTGAGTCAGCCCTGAACTGTAAATACTGAATTGGGTGCTGTCAAAATGTACACTGTAGTGAGTTACATGCACTAACAAAATTCCTATTTAGAACAATGGTGTTGGAGGTTTCACAAGTTTAGCTCTGCAAGCAGTTCAATGTAGATATGCAGTTCCATGTAGAAACCACAGTGTCCTAAAATGTAAAACACTGTTGCATGCAAGAACCGGAAATGCTATGTGGTTTTCTATAGTGTAGGCTATACACTGTTGTTTTTAAGCTGCATTAACAGCTACTAATGTTTCAAATAGATTTCTAGATATTGCGTAATAACAGCTCTTTGCGGTGTCATGTGGACTCAAGCAATAGCATAGTTCCTCTCCTTGATGTGAAAGCAGCAGTAAATGGTTTTCCGTCAACTGTGAGAAAATAGTCAACAAACTGTTACTCTCCGATAGTGTACAAAGGGCCTTACTCTACCTGGAGATGTCTGCACGTATGTTCACGCTCTCTCTAGGTAAAGAGTAGTTACATATTTAACATTGTAGTTACAAATTAAAACGTTTTAAAAAAGTTTTTGTCAATAAGTATAACCATTAAGCTCATTGTCCTCTTTATTCTGTATGAGGAAATCAGCAAACAAATTCATGTTTCAAGAAAGAAGGTTGTTTATATACAATGATTCCATACTTCATTAATCTGTGTACATGTAGCTCAGCTGGTAGAGCACGGCGCTTGTAACACCAAGGTAGTGGGTTCGATCCCCAGGACCACCCATACACAAAAATGTATGCACGCATGACTGTAAGTCGCTTTGGATAAAAGCGTCTGCTAAGTGGCATATTATTATTATTATTACATATCATAAAATAAAACCGTTAAAATAAAGCACATTACTTGTAGAAGCATCAAAGTTTTAAAGAAGTGGCAGCAACATTCATATAGATAATGTCGCCATAGTCAAGGACTGACAGGAAAGTTGTCTGTACGATTCCTTGACTGAACGATTGTTTTAAATGATCCAAGGTATTTAAATGAGTGGGCTCGCTCAATGTCGCTCCATTCAACGTGCCGCTCTTTAAGTCTGTTGAGTCAATGTTATGGGCTCTAGAAAATAGCATGACTTTGTTTTATCTGCATTCAGTGGCAATTTAAGGTCAACAAGTGCTTTTTTAAATGACATTAAAAGCCATCTGCAGATCAGACATACAGCACAGTATAATCAGCATAAAGGTGTACCTTAGTTTTTTACTAAGGAACCAATATTGTTTATATACCGTGTGAATAATACAGGCCCTAAAATGGACTCTTGAGGGACACCTTTTGTGATCTCAAGGAATTGTGAGTTGAGACAGTCAGCAACTATACATTGAGATGTCCATAAGGTAGTTACTAAGCTAATTACATGCACTGCAATCAAGCCCGACAGCATGCATCAAGTTATTTTGCCTACAGAATAACCAGCTCTCTGTCTGTCTCAATGGTTCCAAACACAGGGTAAATCTTTCCAGAGTTATCAAAATTGGTATTAAAAGTGTAAATGTGGCGTCTTTCCTCTGCATCATAGAAGGATATCTGCCCCCCCTCTATGTCTAGCAACACCCCTAACCTAGAGGGTGGATACTGGTTCAGTTTAATGACTGGTACAGTTACAGCCATGAGCTCCCCAAGCTGCAGACGCAAGGTCCAGTAACCGGCTTTTGTGTTCAGAGTTGCAAAGCCATTCCTTGGTGCTGACTCTCTAACCACCCCTATCCTCCACTCTGCCTTGCCCCTGACTCCCACCTGCCAGTAATGTCTCCCAGATGTAAAGCCCTCTTTTGCCTGCACACACCACCAGCCATCATACTTGTGGGAACTAGGGCTGTATCCACACCAGGGATCGAAGACACTCTCAATGATGGTGGCCATTTTCACTCTTTTCCTGTCAGGGGACAGTACGAGACTTGGGTTGGCTGTTTGTTCATCCAGAGTGATCTCAGCTACAAAGAGATTGAAGTAATGAAGTTGTTATTAATACCAGAACACTGAAACTAGTCTCTCTGTGTTATCTCATTTGAATAATATTTGCATTGGCAATGAACCATACCAACCTGATGCTTTCGAAATCCATTTCCAAACTGTAATGAAACAGACACAACATTTAGGATCACGTTAGCAATGAAGAGCTACAAAACATACGTAAAACATTATTTTGAAGCAGACGTAAACTGTGGGATTTGACGTACTTAAGTCAGGAATGCGATTCAGAGTCACTAAGGGAAGAATATGAAGAAAACCAAAACATATTAGATAAATAAACTGATTAATACAATCTGTGTTGACTTCTTTAATAACCTAATAAAAAGCATGAGCTGGAGCACACCCAGAGAACATTATTTTGTGTGGAGGTGCTGACTAACGGCGAATAAACTGTAAGCTATAAAAACAAATAAAGAGAGTCGTACACTCTATATATAAACTCCCAGTAATTTATTGGGTTGAACACCCTGAAGAAGGTACAGTGATGCCGAAACGTTGGTGTTTTACCCAATATATATAGAGTGTGCGACTCTCTTTATTTATTTGTTTGACTTCTTTAATAACCACACCCAGTGGAAGCAGACACTCACCTCTGCTTCTGAACCTTTGTCTATTTCTGAGCCACTGCTTTACAATGGAACCCTGTGAAAACAACAGCTATGTTATATTACAGTTCAGCCTTATTTAAATGTCACTTAAAGAGACATTCAATAGGTCTTTGTTTATGGCTGACCTCCTGCTGTTCCTGTAGCATGCTCCAGATGAGGAAGTCCATGACAGGGAGCATGTTGGGAAGCTTCCCCCTCTTCCACTGTCTCTCCAGATCCTGCAGTACTGAACACACATCCTCATCCGGACACACTGAGTCCTGCGGAGACACAGAGACATATGATGATATTGTAGGATGGTCTCCTTGTATTATGTATCATTGTAATGTTACAGATTACTTTTTGGGGTTCTCTTTTAGTTTTATGGTCTTCCTCTCACCTGTTCCATATCCTTGAGTGTCCAGGCCCACTCAGACAGGGCTTTCCTGGCTTCCCTCAGTTTCTGTTCCTTGTCTGGTTTCTGTTGATCCAGAGGGTCGTCACTCCTCCTGTCTCTTGTGGGTTCCCCTGCTGGTGTCTAGTAAACAGCAAGACAGGTGGTTTATTACAATCCTCTCCGTGAGCTCCAAAAGTATTGGGACAGTCACAATTTTGTTGTTGTTTTGGCTCTGTACTCCAGCACTTTGAGGTTAAAGTGCAGACTGTCAGCTTTAATTTGAGGGTATTTTTCATCCATAACGGGTGAACCGTTTAGATATTTTTGTACATAGTCCCCCCATTTTAGGGGATCAAAAGTATATGGACAAATTCACTTACGTGTATTAATGTAGTCAAAAGTCCCATATTCCTAGCACTCAATGATTACATCAAGCTTGTGACTCTACAAACTTGTTGGATGCATTTGCTGTTTTGGTTGTGTTTCAGATTATTTTGTCCCAATAGAAAGGAATGGTAAATAATGTATTGTTTCATTTTGGAGTCACTTTTATTGTAAATAAGACTATAATATGTTTTTAAACACTTCTACATTAATGTGGATGCTACCATGATTACGGATAGTCCTGAATGAATCGTGAATAATGATGAGTGAGAAAGTTACAGACACACAAATATCATATACCCCCCCAATAATGCTAACCTTATTAACAATGTTATTGTAATGGTGAGAGGTTAGCATGTCTTGGGAGTATGATATTTGTGGATCTGTAACTTTCTCACTTATCACTATTCACTATTCATTCAGGACTATATGTAATCATGGTAGTCATTGTATCATTTCAAATCCAAAGTGCTGGAGTACAGAGCCAAAACAACAACAAATGTGTCACTGTCCCAAAACTTTTGGAGCTCACTGCATGTTACTTCATCCAGAGCAACTGGCTGTCAACACTGTGTGTTACTTCATCCAGAGCAACTGGTTGTCAACACTGTATGTTACTTCATCCAGAGCAACTGGCTGTCAACACTGTGTGTTACTTCATCCAGAGCAACTGGTTGTCAACACTGTATGTTACTTCATCCACAGCAACTGGTTGTCAACACTGTATGTTACTTCATCCAGAGCAACTGGCTGTCAACACTGTGTGTTACTTCATCCAGAGCAACTGGTTGTCAACACTGTATGTTACTTCATCCACAGCAACTGGTTGTCAACACTGTATGTTACTTCATCCAGACCAACTGGTTGTCGACACTGTATGTTACTTCATCCACAGCAACTGGCTGTCAACACTGTATGTTACTTCATCCACAGCAACTGGCTGTCAACACTGTATGTTACTTCATCCAGAGCAACTGGCTGTCAACACTGTGTGTTACTTCATCCACAGCAACTGGTTGTCAACACTGTATATTACTTCATCTACAGCAACTGGTTGTCAACACTGTATGTTACTTCATCCAGAGCAACTGACTGTCAACACTGTATGTTACTTCATCCAGAGCAACTGACTGTCAACACTGTATGTTACTTCATCCAGACCAACTGGTTGTCAACACTGTATGTTACTTCATCCAGAGCAACTGGTTGTCAACACTGTATGTTACTTCATCCAGAGCAACTGGCTGTCAACACTGTGTGTTACTTCATCCAGAGCAACTGGTTGTCAACACTGTATGTTACTTCATCCACAGCAACTGGTTGTCAACACTGTATGTTACTTCATCCACAGCAACTGGTTGTCAACACTGTATGTTACTTCATCCAGAGCAACTGACTGTCAACACTGTATGTTACTTCATCCAGACCAACTGGTTGTCAACACTGTATGTTACTTCATCCACAGCAACTGGTTGTCAACACTGTATGTTACTTCATCCAGAGCAACTGGCTGTCAAAACTGTGTGTTACTTCATCCAGAGCAACTGGTTGTCAACACTGTATGTTACTTCATCCACAGCAACTGGTTGTCAACACTGTATGTTACTTCATCCACAGCAACTGGTTGTCAACACTGTATGTTACTTCATCCAGAGCAACTGACTGTCAACACTGTGTGTTACTTCATCCAGAGCAACTGGTTGTCAACACTGTATGTTACTTCATCCACAGCAACTGGTTGTCAACACTGTATGTTACTTCATCCAGAGCAACTGGCTGTCAACACTGTGTGTTACTTCATCCAGAGCAACTGGTTGTCAACACTGTATGTTACTTCATCCACAGCAACTGGTTGTCAACACTGTATGTTACTTCATCCAGACCAACTGGTTGTCGACACTGTATGTTACTTCATCCACAGCAACTGGCTGTCAACACTGTATGTTACTTGATCCACAGCAACTGGCTGTCAACACTGTATGTTACTTCATCCAGAGCAACTGGCTGTCAACACTGTGTGTTACTTCATCCACAGCAACTGGTTGTCAACACTGTATATTACTTCATCTACAGCAACTGGTTGTCAACACTGTATGTTACTTCATCCAGAGCAACTGACTGTCAACACTGTATGTTACTTCATCCAGAGCAACTGACTGTCAACACTGTATGTTACTTCATCCAGACCAACTGGTTGTCAACACTGTATGTTACTTCATCCAGAGCAACTGGTTGTCAACACTGTATGTTACTTCATCCAGAGCAACTGGCTGTCAACACTGTGTGTTACTTCATCCAGAGCAACTGGTTGTCAACACTGTATGTTACTTCATCCACAGCAACTGGTTGTCAACACTGTATGTTACTTCATCCACAGCAACTGGTTGTCAACACTGTATGTTACTTCATCCAGAGCAACTGACTGTCAACACTGTATGTTACTTCATCCAGACCAACTGGTTGTCAACACTGTATGTTACTTCATCCACAGCAACTGGTTGTCAACACTGTATGTTACTTCATCCAGAGCAACTGGCTGTCAAAACTGTGTGTTACTTCATCCAGAGCAACTGGTTGTCAACACTGTATGTTACTTCATCCACAGCAACTGGTTGTCAACACTGTATGTTACTTCATCCACAGCAACTGGTTGTCAACACTGTATGTTACTTCATCCAGAGCAACTGACTGTCAACACTGTATGTTACTTCATCCAGACCAACTGGTTGTCGACACTGTATGTTACTTCATCCACAGCAACTGGCTGTCAACACTGTATGTTACTTCATCCACAGCAACTGGCTGTCAACAATGTATGTTACTTCATCCACAGCAACTGGTTGTCAACACTGTATGTTACTTCATCCACAGCAACTGGTTGTCAACACTGTATATTACTTCATCTACAGCAACTGGTTGTCAACACTGTATATTACTTCATCTACAGCAACTGGTTATCGACACTGTATGTTACTTCATCCACAGCAACTGGCTGTCAACACTGTATGTTACTTCATCCACAGCAACTGGCTGTCAACACGGTATGTTACTTCATCCACAGCAACTGGCTGTCAACACTGTATGTTACTTCATCCACAACAACTGGCTGTCAACACTGTATGTTACTTCATCTACAGCAACTGGCTGTCAACACTGTATGTTACTTCATCCACAGCAACTGGCTGTTAACACTAAGTGTATATGACATGTATTTATACTGCTTGTAGTGTTTGACTAGCGCCAAGTGAACCTCTAAAATATGAGGGCGGTTTCCTGGACACAGAATAAGCTTAGTCCTGGATCTCCATCCCAAATTATTTTTAGTCTAGGACTAAGCTTAATATGTGTCTGTGGTAACTGTCCCATGGTGTATGTATTATTTACCTGTCGTGTCTGTGATGAGTGTTTCAGTTCCTCAGCCCACTGCAGTATAAAGTCTTGACGCTCCTCTTGACAAGATCCATCCTCACTCACTCTGGTTAGAAAGGAGGTGTTGCTGATCTGTGAGGAATGGTACAGGACAACTTATTATGACTCATGAAGATGTAAGATAAGATATGATCACATACTTTATTTTCACTATACAGATTGACTTACCTGAACTACCTTGCTTAGTTCAGCAGCAAGTTCTCTCATGATTAATTTAGACTCATCCAAGGTGAAATCTTCTTTCTCTTTGACAGTTCCCTAAGGAAAGAGGAACAACGAACTGTCTGGTGAAAGGATTCTGCTGCTGTCTACTCCACATCATTGTGATACTGCTGCTGTCTACTCCACATCATTGTTATACTGATGTGGTCTACTTTGTCTAAGCAGTAGACCTACTATGTTTTTAATTCACCTTACCTTTATTTGTGCCAACAATTCAAGCATTTTACGCTTGAGGCGTTTCTTCCCCTTTGCAAGCTGTTGAATAGAACAAAGTATGGACATGAGCGTTGCTGGTTTGAGAGTGAAAATGAAGTGAAAATAATTTCAAATAACATTTCATACTATAGATTACTGGCATTGAAAAGACTGATTTGATCGCAATGCATTCTTGTCAAGAACAGATGTCATAGTTGCTTATCTGTATCTTGCCTTGCACATAACCTGTTTTACTTCTTAGATTGCTTCAGAAAATATTGGTTGGATTTTGGAATGCTGTCCAGAATAATCTGAGTCCTGACTAATAGAAAAAATAACATTCTGCATAGTGGAGCTCCTTCACAATATATTAAGGTTAATTTAAATCTTTGGAGGGAGTTGAAAGTCCGTGTTTCCCAGCGACAGCCCCAAAACATCACTGCTCTAGAGGAGATCTGCATGGAGGAATGGGCCAAAATACCAGCAACAGTGTGTGAAAACCTTGTGAAGACTTACAGAAAACGTTTGACCTGTGTCATTGCCAACAAAGGGTATATAACAAAGTATTGAGAAACTTTTGTTATTGACCAAATACTTATTTTCCACCATAACTTGCAAATAAATTCATTAAAAATCCTACAATGTGATATTCTGGATTTTTTTTCTCATTTTGTCTGTCATAGTTGACGTGTACATATGATGAAAATTACAGGCCTCTCTCATCTTTTTAAGTGGGAGAACTTGCACAATTGGTGGCTGACTAAATACTTTTTTCCCCCACTTAGGTTGGAGTCATTGAAACTCGTTTTTCAACCACTCCACAAATTTTGGCAAGTCGGTTAGGACATCTACTTTGTGCATGACACAAGTAATTTTTCCAACAATTGTTTACAGACAGATTATTTCACTTATAATTCACTGTATCACAATTCCAGTGGGTCAGAAGTTTACATACACTAAGTTGACTGTGACTTTAAACAGCTTGGAAAATTCCATAAAATGATGTCATGGCTTTAGAAGCTTCTGATAGGCTAATAGACATAATTTGAGTCAATTGGAGGTGTACCTGTGGATGTATTTCAAGGCCTACCTTCAAACTCAGTGCCTCTTTGCTTGACATCATGGGAAAATCAAAAGAAATCAGCCAAGACCTCAGAAAAAAAATGGTAGACCTCCACAAGTCTGGTTCATCCTTGGGAGCAATTTCCAAACCCCTGAAGGTACCACGTTCATCTGTACAAACAATACTACGCAAGTATAAACACGATGGGACCACGCAGCCGTCATACCACTCAGGAAGGAGACGCGTTCTGTCTCCTAGAGATGAATGTACTTTGGTGCAAAAAGTGCAAATCATTCCCAGAACAACAGCAAAGGACCTTGTGAAGATGCTGGAGGAAACAGGCACAAAAGTATCTATATCCACAGTAAAACGAGTCCTATATCGGCATAACCTGAAAGGCAGCTCAGCAAGCAAGAACCCACTGCTCCAAAACCGCCATAAAAAAGCCAGACTACAGTTTGCAACTGCACATGGGGACAAAGATCATACTTTTTGGAGAACTGTCCTCTGGTCTGATGAAACAAAAATAGAACTGTTTGGCCATAATGACCATCATTATGTTTGGAGGAAAAAGGGGGAGCTTGCAAGCCGAAGAACACCATCCCAACCGTGACGCACGGGGGTGGCAGCATCATGCTGTGGGGTTGCTTTGCTGCAGGAGGGACTGGTGCACTTCACAAAATAGATGGCATCATGTTGAAGGAAAAATATGTGGATATATTGAAGCAACATCTCAAGACATCAGTCAGGAAGTTAAAGCTTGGTCCCAAATGGGTCTTCCAAATGGACAATGACCTCAAGCATACTTCCAAAGTTGTGGCAAAATGGCTTAAGGACAACAAAGTCAAGGTATTGGAGTGGCCATCACAAAGCCCTGAACTCAATACTATAGAACATTTGTGGGCAGAACTGAAAAAGCGTGTGCGAGCAAGGAGGCCTACAAACCTGACTCAGTTACACCAGCTCAGTCAGGAGGAATGGGCCAAAATTCACCCAACTTATTGTGGGAAGCTTGTGGAAGGCTACCCGAAACGTTTTATCGAAGTTAAACAATTTAAAGGGAATGCTACCAAATACTAATTGAGTGTATGTAAACTTCTGACCCACTGGGAATGTGATGAAATAAATAAAAGCTGAAATAAATCATTCTCTCTACTATTATTCTGATATTTCATATTCTTAAAATAAAGTGGTGATCCTAACTGACCTAAAGCAGGGAATTTTTACTAGGATTACTAGGATTTAAAAAAAAAAGTTTAAATGTATTTGGCTAAGGTGTATGTAAACCTCCGACTTCAACTGTATATCTGTCTGTTTGATCAAAACTGAAACTGAAACCTCTATACCTGTTTCTGGTAAGAGTTGTTTACCAGAAACTACACAGCACATAATAACAGGGTGAGGGAATGTCTGAGCAGCTAAAGCATATCAAATCTTGGCTGACTACACCCCGAGCTGAGAAGGAACGCACATTCCACTGAGACACATTGGCTGTTAAAACTAAAATACAACCGACTTCAAGGGAATTTCGACAAAATAATGATATTCTCTAAACATTTGACTATATTACCTTGTGTAAGCTCATTAATGGTTTGTTGAAAGGTTGTGAAGAACAGGTTCTGTGATTGTTCTCTTTTTGGCAGGTACTTCCAAAGCTGCCATAACTGCCACCAACTCTCAGTATCTCTGCAACAATGAATAACAGTCAGGTGAAGAAAAATAATTTATTGCGATAAATAACATCTTCAAAAGATGCACTTTTCACTCTTTGTTGGTCTACTTCTAGTATCTATTTAATGACGCAATACCACTTCAGAAAACAGATATAACAGCTGTTATTGTTGCTGTAAATGTCAGAAATGTCAATTTACCAACTGTCTGTGAAGCCATCTTTTTCCTATCATGATGCCTTAAAACCCAGTGAGAGTATAGAAGGCAGAATCCTTTTCAGGAGTGCTGTTGTTCTTCACCATCCACAGAATGAAGAACTTGTTTTGATTATGGCTTGTTTACAGTCTCAGAAACTCCACCCACTAGCACCCATTGGTCCATTTCACACAAGGTTATTTTTTTACATGAATAAACAGAAAGTGAAATGGAACACAGTAATGCAGCTTTATTCCAATTACTAACTGTCACTACAGTATAAAACAACCTAAAAACTATTACAATACTGTACAATTAAAACATGGTTTTGTCTCAAAAGGTTAGGTTGCTATGAAAACCCAAATATAAAATGAAAAATCATGCTATCTAGAGGTCAGAATGAACTCATACACAGTGAAGAATAGAAAGTAAACAGTTTATAATGTAGACCTGAGGGGAGCAGCCCAGTCATTGAGAAAAGGGGGAAACAGTATGCAACAAATGCCGCGTTCAAGACAACTCTGAAATATTAAACTTGCAAACTCGTTGTAAAAAGATGAGCTCTGAGTTTCCCCACCTGGAAAGTATTAGAATCAACCAATCGGAAGCTCTACGCAAAAAAACGTACGCAAATTTTAACTTGGAGGTTCTGAGTTTCCAAGTTTCCGCTTGCCCCGGTTTCCACTAGACAACATAGCCACAAAGTAAAAACATCTTTCCCATTTTGCCGGCCCGAAGGGAGAAATCAATAGGGGAATATCACAGCCAATCACAACTCTGGCAGGCAAGTAATAATGTGAAACACAGTCATTCCACGATTAGTTAGATATTGTGTTGACATTTTCTGAAATTCCAATGCAAAAATGAATCACCTTTAGGTGGATAGTTTAAAAAAAAATTATATCACTTTGGAACATGTAAGTGGTATATTTAGAAAACTGTAAGTACAAAACTCTAAACTGCTAACACTTGTAATGCTCCCTATCTCATGTTCAGAAACTTTGTTTGTGCATTCATTGGAGTGGAGCAGATCTTTCACCCCATTATTCATGCTAAACCAAATTTTTCTGTGAGATACTATAAAAATATTACATTTAGTCACCAATATATCAGATAATAATAGGTTCACCATTTAGTCATTTTAACTAACATTTAATCCAATAGCAAGAAATACAAGATATACATTTTTATATATACAATAAATTATTTTTGAAATGCTGAATAGAAAGTATAGTAGGTGATTAATATACTTTTCCAAATAGTACTTGACTGTAACTTGACTTACACAACTTATTATTTTGTAAATTTGTATCCAATGGCAGGTTGTGAGCATGTTGACAAATATGTCAAATTTACAGTTTCAGTATGCTTATACAGTATATACAGTGCCTTCAGAAAGTGTTCACACCCCATGACTTTTTCCACATTATGTTGTGTTATAGCCTGAATTTTTAATTGATTAAATTGAGATTTTGTGTCACTGATCTACACACAATACCCCATCATGTCAAAGTTGAATTATGCTTTTAGAAATGTTTACAAATTAATAAAAAAATGAAAAGCGGTAATGTCTTGAGTCAATAAGTATTCAACCCTTTTGTTATGGCAACCCTAAATAAGATCAGGAATAAAAATGTGCTTAACAAGTCACATAATAAGTTGCATGGACTCACTTTGTGTGCAATAATAGTGTTTAACATGATTTTTAAATCACTACCCCATCTCTGTAAACCACACATACAATTATAAGTAAGGTCCCTCAATCGGACACCTATTGGTGGATGGGACTAAAATAAATCAGACATTGAATATCCCTTTGAGCATGGTGCAGTTATTAATTACACTTTGGATGGTGTATCAATACAGCCAGACACTACAAAGATACAGGCGTCCTTCCTTACTCAGCTGCCGGAGAGGAAGGAAACTGCTCAGGGATTTCACCATGAGGCCAATGGTGATTTTAAAATAGTTACAGAGTTTAATGGCTGTGATAGGAGATAACTGAGGATGGATCAACAACATTGTAGTTACTCCACAATACTAACCTAAATGACAAGAGTGAAAAGAAGGAAGGCTGTACAGAATAAAAATATTCCAAAACATGCTTCCTGTTTGCAATAAAGCACTAAAGTAATACTGCAAAGAATGTGGGAAAGAAATTAACTTTTTGTCCTTAATATGAAGTCTTATGTTTGGGGCAAATCCAACATGGGTATGCTTGTCATCGTCAAGGACTAGGGAGTTTTTTTTCTTCATAAAACAAAACGGAATAGAGCTAAGCAGAGGCAAAATCTTAGAGGAAAACTTAGTTCAGTCTGCTTTCCAACAGACACTTGGAGACAAATTCACCTTTCAGCAGGACAATTACCTAAAACACAAGGCCAAAAATACACTGGAGTTGCTTACCAAGACGACATTGAATGTTCCTAAGTGGCCTAGTTACAGTTTTGACTTAAATCGGCTTGAAAATCTATGGCACGCCTTTAAAATGGCAATGATCAACAACCAACTTGACAGAGCTTGGAGCATTTTTTAAAGAATAATGGACAAATATTGTACAATCCAGGTGTGCAAAAGCTCTTAGAGACTTAGCCAGAAAGACTCACAGCTGTAATCACTGCCAAAGGTGATTCTATCATGTATTGACTCAGGGGTGTGAAAACGTATGTAAATGAGATATTTCTGTATTTCATTTTCAATAAATGTGCAAACATTTCTAAAAACATGTTTTCACTTTGTCGTTATGGGGTATTGTGTGTAGATGTGTGAGATTTTTATTTATTTAATCCATTTGGAATTCAGGCTGTAACACAACAAAATGTGGAGTAAGTCAAGTGGTATGAATACTTTCTGAAGGCACTGTACATGTACGTAGGACAAATCATCAGAAATAGCAGTATTGTGGTGGTATTGTAAAGCAGTTGGCAACTGTAAAAATGTATACTGGTGTAGCATGGTGTTGTACGCCATTTCTGCGTGACCTGTCAACTGATACAGTATCGCCTGTGTCTCTGCTAAACAAAGTAATCAGCTTACAATGTATCAATGAAATTCAGATAATGAGTGGAATATATTGTTGTATATAACCCAAGTATTTCAGCAGTGTATTATTGTACACTACACTATGATTCCAAATGGTAGCACATAGTGTGACTCTTTCCACTATGTCCTATTGAGGAGGAAGACGATATAGTATTTACAGCCAAATCCATATATGATTTGGTTTTACCTTCCAACATAGTTTACATTGAAATAAACATAGTTTATTTCAATGTACCACATACTTTGTGAAGTATGTGGTACAGTTTCACAATGCTTAGTACAAAACTCAAAACAGATAATCAAAAACGCAATTGTTTCAAAACTCTAAGCACATTTTCTATTGACCAAGTAAAACACACAAAGTCTTACAGTCATTTTTTCACCAAACTTAATCAGTGTCTAGAAATACATGTTTCACATTGGAATACATGTTCATATAAAGTCATTGCTTTTCACAATGCAATGCTCAAATTACTTTGATATGATTGTCTTCTCATTTGTTAAAATACATTTTACTATACTTAATTGATAATCACTTAAGGGTTTGGTAAACCTATAGATTTTAAACTGATTTGTCTACTACAGATTTTGAGAAATACAGTCGTGGTCAAAAGTTTTGAGAATGACACAAGTATTGGTCTTCAAAAAGTTTGCTGCGTCAGTGTTTTTAGATATTTTTGTCAGATGTTACTATGGTATACTGAAGTATAATTACAAGCATTCCATAACTGTCAAATGCTTTTATTGACAATTACATTAAGTTTATGTAAAGAGTAAATATTTGCAATGTTGACCCTTCTTTTTCAAGACCTCTGCAATCCGCCCTGGCATGCTATCAATTAACCTCTGGGCCACATCCTGACTGATTGGCAGCCCATTCTTGCATAATCAATGCTTGGAGTTTGTCAGAATTCGTGGGTTTTTGTTTGTCCACCCGCCTCTTGAGGATTGACCACAAGTTCTCAATGGGATTAAGGTCTGGGGAGTTTCCTGGCCATGGACCCAAAATGTCGATGTTTTGTTCCCCGAGCCACTTAGTTATCACTTTTGCCTTATGGCAAGGTGCTCCATCATGCTGGAAAAGGCATTGTTCGTCACCAAACTGTTCTTGGATGGTTGCGAAAAGTTGCTCTCGGAGGATGTGTTGGTACCATTCTTTATTCATGGCTGTGTTCTTAGGCAAAATTGTGAGTGAGCCCACTCCCTTGGCTGAGAAGCAACCCCACACATAAATGGTCTCAGGATGCTTTACTGTTGGCATGACACAGGACTGATGGTAGCGCTCACCTTGTCTTCTCCGGACAAGCTTTTGTTCCGGATGCCCCAAACAATCGGAAAGGGGATTCATCAGAGAAAATGACTTTACCCCAGTCCTCAGCAGTCCAATTCCTGTACCTTTTGCAGAATATCAGTCTGTCCCTGATGTTTTTCCTGGAGAGATGTGGCTTCCTCGCTGCCCTTCTTGACACCAGGCCATCCTCCAAAAGTCTTTGACTCACTGTGCGTGCAGATGCACTCACACCTGCCTGCTGCCATTCCTGAGCAAGCTCTGCACTGGTGGTGCCCCGATCCCGCAGCTGAATCAACTTTAGGAGACGGTCCTGGCGCTTGCTGGACTTTCTTGGGCGCCCTGAAGCCTTCTTCACAACAGTTGAACCTCTCTCCTTGAAGTTCTTGATGATCCGATAAATGGTTGATTTAGGTGCAATCTTACTAGCAGCAATATCCTTGCCTGTGAAGCCCTTTTTGTGCAAAGCAATGATGACGGCATGTGTTTCCTTGCAGGTAACCATGGTTAACAGAGGAAGAACAATGATTTCAAGCACCACCCTCCTTTTAAAGCTTCCAGTCTGTTATTCTAAATCAATCAGCATGACAGAGTGATCTCCAGCCTTGTCCTCGTCAACACTCTCACCTGTGTTAACGAGAGAATCACTGACATGATGTCAGCTGGTCCTTTTGTGGCAGGGCTGAAATGCAGTGGAAATGTTTTTGGGGGATTAAGTTCATTTTCATGGCAAAGAGGGACTTTGCAATTCATTGCAATTCATCTGATGACTCTTCATAACATTCTGGAGTATATGCAAATTGCCATCATCAAATCTGAGGCAGCAGACTTTGTGAAAATTAATATTTGTGTCATTCTCAAAACTTTTGACCACGACTGTACATAATGAAAATGTATGTTTGTAAAGTATAAACATATAAAGTATGATATACACTGAGTATACAAACATTATGAACACCTGCTCTTTCCATGACATAGACTGACCAGGTGAATCCAGGTGAAAGCTATGACCCCTTATTGATGTCACTTGTTAAATCCACTTCAATCAGTGTAGATGAAGGGGAGGAGACAGGTTAAATAATGATTTTTAAGCATTGAGACAATTGAGACATGGATTGTGTATGTGTGCCATTCAGAGGGTGTATGGGCAAGACAAAATATTTAAGTGCCTTTGAACAGGGTATGGTAGTAGGTGCCAGGCGCACCAGTTTGTGTCAAGAACTGCAACGCTGCCATTTTTCACACGCAACAGTGTGACACTCTGGCTCTATGGACTTTATAATTGAGCCAGGGTTGTTCATTTTCATGTGTTTGGGTGTATTTCATTTGGTGGTGTTGGTGATGGGTGAGTTTCATTTTGTTTGTGTCTATGGTGATTGGTCTATGACTCCCAATCGGAGGTAACGAGTGTCAGCTGTCGGCTCGTTATCTCTGATTGGGAGCCATATATATTCTGTGTGTTTTCTCCTTTGTTTGGTGGGTTATTGTTTCCGTGTTGCTGTTAGTCTGTATCAGTAGTTTGAACTTCACGTATCGTCATTTGTTGTTTTCTTCGTGGTTGCTTTAAATAATAAAGTCATCATGTTCACTCCACGCGCTGCGTATTGGTCCGCTACTTCAGACGATCGTGACAGAATAACCCACCACAAAAGGACCAAGCAGCGTAACAAGCGTGTCCAGGAGCCGAGGGTCTGGACATGGGAAGAGTTATTGGACGGAAAGGATCCTTGGGCACAACCGGGAGAATATCGCCTCCCTCGTGAAGAGCTGGAGGCAGCCAAAGCCGAGAGGAGGTGGTACGAGGAGGCAGCGCGAAGGCGAGGCTGGAAGCCCGTGGAAGAGAGGCAACCCCAAGAAATTTTTTGGGGGGGGCACATGGCTTGGGCAGCTGGGCAGCAGGAGGCTGCCACAGGGAGAAAAGGAGAGAAGGCTAACGGAGTACGGGAGCCATTGGCGAGTGGAAGGAGGGAAGTTGTTGTGGCACGGCATGAGAGACTGAAGTGTGTTACCAGTCCGGTCCGGCCCGTTCCTGATCCGCAGTTAAGGCCATTGGTGTGTGTTCCCGGTATGGACCGGCCTGTTCCTACTCCACGCACCAGGTCCACGATGTGCGTCGCCAGCCGGCCAGAGTCTGCCGTCTGCCCTAGGGCGTCTGAACTGCCCGTCTGCCAAGCGCTGCATAAGCCGCCCGTCTGTACTGAGCCTGCAAAGCCGTCCGTCTGCCATGAGCCTTCAGAGCCGTCCGCCAGATCGGAGCCGCTAGAGCCTTCCGCCAGACAGGAGCCGCTAGAGCCTGCCGCCAGACAGAATCATACACCTGCTATGGAATCAGCAGGAGCCGACGCAGCCCATACTAGACTGGAAGCTCGGGTTCGGGACCAGAAAGAGCAGCTCCTGCAGATGGGAGCCGCCCTGCTGGAGGTGATGACTGCAATCCGAGGCTGGGGTTCGCCTCCACCGCCAGCCTCCCAGCCAGCACCATCAGCCAGCCATGAGCAGCCAGATCTGTCAGCCAGCCATGAGCAGCCAGATCCGTCAGCCAGCCATGAGCAGCCAGACCCGTCAGCCAGCCATGAGCAGCCAGACCCGTCAGCCAGCCATGAGCAGCCAGATCCGTCAGCCAGCCATGAGCAGCCAGATCCGTCAGCCAGCCATGAGCAGCCAGATCCGTCAGCCAGCCATGAGCAGCCAGACCCGTCAGCCAGCCATGAGCAGCCAGACCCGTCAGCCAGCCATGAGCAGCCAGATCCGTCAGCCAGCCATGAGCAGCTAGATCCGTCAGCCAGCCATGAGCAGCCAGATCCGTCAGCCAGCCATGAGCAGCCAGATCCGTCAGCCAGCCATGAGCAGCCAGATCCGTCAGCCAGCCATGAGCAGCCAGATCCGTCAGCCAGCCATGAGCAGCCAGATCCGTCAGCCAGCCATGAGCAGCCAGACCCGTCAGCCAGCCATGAGCAGCCAGACCCGTCAGCCAGCCATGAGCAGCCAGATCCGTCAGCCAGCCATGAGCAGCCAGATCCGTCAGCCAGCCATGAGCAGCCAGATCCGTCAGCCAGCCATGAGCAGCCAGATCCGTCAGCCCGCCATGAGCAGCCAGATCCGTCAGCCAGCCATGAGCAGCCAGATCCGTCAGCCAGCCATGAGCAGCCAGATCCGTCAGCCAGCCATGAGCAGCCAGATCCGTCAGCCAGCCATGAGCAGCCAGATCCGTCAGCCAGCCATGAGCAGCCAGATCCGTCAGCCAGCCATGAGCAGCCAGATCCGTCAGCCAGCCAGTATCCGCCAGAGCCGTCCAGCCAGGATCCGCCAGAGCCGTCCAGCCAGGATCCGCCAGAGCCGTCCAGCCAGGATCCGCCAGAGCCGTCCAGCCAGGATCCGCCAGAGCCGTCCAGCCAGGATCCGCCAGAGCCGTCCAGCAAGGATCCGCCAGAGCCGTCCAGCCAGGATCCGCCAGAGCCGTCCAGCCAGGATCCGCCAGAGCCGTCCAGCCTGGATCCGCCAGAGCCGTCCCGCCAGGATCCGCCAGAGCCGTCCCGCCGGGATCCGCCAGAGCCGTCCAGCCGGGATCCGCCAGAGCCGTCCAGCCGGGATCCGCCAGAGCCGTCCAGCCGGGATCCGCCAGAGCCGTCCAGCCGGGATCCGCCAGAGCCGTCCAGCCGGGATCCGCCAGAGCCGTCCAGCCGGGATCCGCCAGAGCCGACCAGCCGGGATCCGCCAGAGCCGACCAGCCGGGATCCGCCATTCAGCCTGGTACTGCCCCTTAGTCCGGTGCTGCCCCTTAGTCAGGTACTGTCCCTTAGCCCGGTGCTGCCCCGTAGTCCGGTGCTGCCCCTTAGCCCGGTGCTGCCCCTTGTCCCGGTGCTGCCCCTTATCCCGGTGCTGCCCCTTATCCCGGTGCTGCCCCTTAGGCCGATGCTGCCCCTTAGTCCGGTGTTGCCCCTTAGTCCAGGTGGGGTTAGTTGGAGGGTGGTCATTGGGAGGAGGCTACCGAAGCAGGTTGTGACTGTGGTGGGGTGGGGATCACGACCGGGGCCAGAGCCGCCACCGTGGACAGACGCCCACCCAGACCCTCCCCTAGTCCTGATGTTGGTGCGCCCGGAGTTCGCACCTTTAGGGGGGGGTACTGTGACACTCTGGCTCTATGGACTTTATAATTGAGCCAGGGTTGTTCATTTTCATGTGTTTGGGTGTATTTCATTTGGTGGTGTTGGTGATGGGTGAGTTTCATTTTGTTTGTGTCTATGGTGATTGGTCTATGACTCCCAATCGGAGGTAACGAGTGTCAGCTGTCGGCTCGTTATCTCTGATTGGGAGCCATATATATTCTGTGTGTTTTCTCCTTTGTTTGGTGGGTTATTGTTTCCGTGTTGCTGTTAGTCTGTATCAGTAGTTTGAACTTCACGTATCGTCATTTGTTGTTTTCTTCGTGGTTGCTTTAAATAATAAAGTCATCATGTTCACTCCACGCGCTGCGTATTGGTCCGCTCCTTCAGACGATCGTGACAAACAGTTTCCTGTGTGTATCAAGAAAGGTCCACCACCCAAAGGACATCCAGCCAACTTGACACAACTGTGGGAAGCATTGCAGTCAACATCCGTGTGGAACGCTTTCTACAACTTGTAGAGTCCACACACCGATATTAGCAAGGTGTTCCTAATGTTTGGTATAATCAGTGTATTCTGTATTGTACTATTATGATGATGACTATTATGATTTTACTTCACAGTAAGTTTAAAACATATATATGATATTGACAAGATCAGAGATGTACTCATTGTAACAATTGCATCCTCTATACCAGGGTTCTTCAATTCCGGTCCTGGAGGGCCGAAACACCTCTGTTTTTCATCCTTGTCACGCCCTGACTCAGGGGACGCTTATATGTTGAGTCAGGGTGTGTGTATTCCTTGTTGTGTTAGTTCTATGTTGTAGAATCTAGTATGTCTATTTCTATGTTGGCCGGTGTGGTTCCCAATCAGAGGCAGCTGTCGCTCGTTGTCTCTGATTGGGGACCATACTTAGGCAGCCTATTGGCACTAGTGGGTTGTGGGATCTTGTTCCGTGTAGGTATGTTTTGTGTTCTACCTTGGACTTCACGTTTCGTTTGTTTGTTGTTTTGTCAGTTGTTTATTCATTTAAATAAACATGTACGCATATCACGCTGCGCCTTGGTCCGTCCCGTTCATCAACGATCGTGACAATCCTCTCCTTCTAATCAGGGGCTAATTCAGACCTGGGACACCAGGTGAGTGCAATTAACTACCAGGTAGAAAAAAAAAAAAAAGAAGTGTTTCGGCCCTCCAGGACCGGAATTGAAGAACCCTGCTCTATAACAGGGGTGCTCAAATCTTACCCTACGAGGTCCGGAGCCTGCTGGTTTTCTGTTCTACCTGATTATTAATTGCACCCACCTGGTGTCCCAGGTCTAAATCAGTCCCTGATTAGAGGGCAACAATGAAAAAACGCAGTGGAACTGGCTTCGAGGTCCCTATACAGTAAACATGTATCCAGAATTAAGTTGCTGGTGTCTTGTCTTTTTGATGGGGGGGGGGTCACACTGCTTTACTAAAATTGCATTGGCCAATACAGCACTGTAATACCGTAAAATGTACATAGCAGACGCTTTTATCCAAAGTAACTTCACATATTTTCATATGTGACCCCAGTGGTAATCAAACCCACAACTCTGGAGTTGCTAGTGCCATGCTCTAACTAACTGAGCCACACATGACCACTACAATACATAAGTATAATACAATACTGTAAAATACAATACATGATTACCAAATAAAATAAAATAAAATTGTATTTGTCACATGCGCCGAGTACAACAGGTGTAGACTTTACCCGTGAAATGCTTGCTGACAGGCCCCTCCCAACAATGCAGAGTTAAATAATTATAATAAAAAATAATTATAATAACACAAGAGGAATAAAATACACAAGAATGGAGCTATATACAGGGAGTACCCGTACCATATCAATGTGCAGGGGCACAAGGTATTTGAGGTAGATATGTACATGAAGTCAGGGTAAAGTGACTAGGCATCAGGATAGATAATAATAAGAGTAAAATAAAGAACAGAGTAGCAGCAGCATATAATGAGTGTAAAAGTGTGTGTGTGTGTGTCTGTGTATGTGTGTTTGTGTTGTGTCAGTATGTGTTATGTGTGTATGTATGTGAATGTGTGTGGGTTTTGTGTAAGAGTGTCAGTGTAGTGTGTGAGTGAGTGTGATCCCAGCTAACAACAAACATTCCTACAACTTTAGAGAACGTTCCCTTAAGAGTCTCATTAGGCCATTAACTAATGTTTTCAAAGGAATGTTCCTGTGATGTGCAAGGACTGTTTCCAAGAGATCATTCCCTTAGGGCTCAATTGAATCAGAACCACTTTAGCCAACATCCACATAGCGGTTGTTTTGGCAGGGTCGGAGGTGGAACTGTGTTAGAGCTGTCAAATCCACAAGTGGCTCCTGGCATTACATCTAAAGCGGACATTGCCATTGGCTGCACGGATGCAGCCTTGTTTACAAGTTTGAACACTGGAATGTGAGATGTAATCTACACCTTGATTAGGATGATAGAAATCCTCATTATTTTGTTTAATGATTTTTCAATTTGAGCATAATTATTTCTATATAGCATACACTTTCTCGTTCTGAACTTCTAACTCAAGTGGGGCGGGTGTGGCTTTGTGACAATGATCGCAAGAGCAACTGCTCACCGATTTGACGGCTCCAACGCAGTTCCACTTCTGACACCACCAAAAAATCTGCTATGCGGGTGTCTGCTATCGCCGGTTAATGCTTTATCTGATTGAATCTAGGCCTTAATGTCAAATAGAACTTGGTTACCATGTTCTCAGAACTTAAGATATTAATGTTCTAGACACGTTTCATGGGAATGTTGCAAGAAGATTCATGTGTCCAGTTTTCTGAGGGTTAGGAGAATATTTCATCAATGTCCCATCAAACGTACACAGAACATGGTTGCCATGTTCTCAGAACAGAAGACATGAATGTTCTAGACACGTTTCATGGGAACGTTGCAAAAACATTTGTGTCAAAAACATTACACATAATGTCTTGTTACTGTTGCCGAGCCTATCAAGGCCCTGATTGGTGAACCACTGAGCCATTCAAAGCTCTTCGTTTGTTTGCAAGGTTAGGGATACTCACACACAGTGCTTTTTAAGATAGTGTTTTCAACTTACATATTTGGCACACTTTGACATACATTATTACATTGTGCATGTTCAATTAGTCAGTAATTATTATTCAACGTCCTCACCTGGGATTTGAAGTCATTACCTCTTGGTTCAAGGTGCTCGATCTTCCTGCCACGCCACCATTCTCTCATCATTGATTTTATTTACTTATTTTAGCAATTTAAGGGCTTTCTGTATAGTTATCTAATGTTTGTGGGGCATATTACCCTGTTTTAATGATACTCCTCAATCACTATGATCAATAAAAACAATGGTTGAGTGTTCTTTTAACAGCGCTGAGATTTACTTCAAAGTGCGTTCTTCCTATCAAGTTGTTTCAGATCCAAGTGCCTAGGGAGGAGGGGTTAGGGTTTCTTCTGGACAGGACCTAATATTCCTAATGAGCACATGCCCTAGTCCCTTTTTGTGACTGTGGTTAGGGTGTTCGTCATCGGCACTGGTGGTCTGGGTTCGAGACCCGCTAGGAGACTCACCCTACTTTCACATTCTTTGCAATATATGTTAATGTAATTATTTGGCGAACAGTTACAACACACCTACAGGTACAGTATATGATCTAATTAGAATGTGTTTCTCATTGAAAGATGGGATTCGGTAGAATTCTAGATAGCTGAGCATCTCAAAGAGAACTCTATCTTCTTTTTGAAATCCACATCACATATAAAACATGTAGAAGAAACACGTGTCTCTGATAAGGAATCACATCAGCTCTCGTCATTGCATTTCTCTGGAGTATTCCTAATTTATTGCCGAAACATGGCCCAGGTGGTAGTGTTGCTTCTTATAGAAACATACCCAGAACATGGTTGCCATATTCTCAGAATATCAGAAATGTGTATTTTTACAGTAGCACATCTGTACTTTCTCAGATTTGCCATTTAAGTAATGACAATGACAATTATACCAAAACAATACACAATTTCCATCTACAAGTTTTAATGTCAAATTGCAACAGAATCACTTGGGACAAATTACACATATCTCAATCTGCAATTGCTACATCCATTGTTGAACTTTAAAAATGTTCAACTTACCGTTACTTTAGTCATTCAACACATTCAGTCAATAAACTCAACAGACTGAAATGCAATTCAACTTTTGCAACAATAGTACTAGATACCAGATGATTACAATTCAATGACTAATCATGGTCTATAGTTGAATGTTATTTTAGGTTCCATGATGAGAGCTATTCCAGGTCTTTCCTCCTGCTGATGAAGTGAAAGATAAAGATATGTTGATTGTTCAGAACAAGGATGTGGGTTGCAGAATGGCTGGATATGGGCTCCACTGCACTGAGCATTCTGATGTTGGGCTTTTTTACTGTAGATAGAGAAAATACAACTAATAAAACATATAAAAAGCATGCTTGTAAATAATACTGTACTAAATATACTCACAAGTCACCAGATATCTGATTACAGTTATTTTTCAATGACTTTGGTGCAATTTTCACAATTATGTGGTATATTTTCCCAACTCTATGCACAAAAATCTAAACAGATCATCAAAATGGCTCATGTTTGACAACTCTTAAGCACATTTTCAGTTGACTGATTACAACAAACAAATTCACAAAGTCAGTTGTTCACTGCACAAAATCACTCTTTCAATTTGCATACATTAATCAAGCTGCTCAAAATGGATAACTACTGAACCAAAATGGTATAGTGCCTAGTTTACGTATACAGTTTGAGAACTGATGAACCCTTTACATTTCTATATTTTCACCCTCTTTATTATCTACATTTTTTTGTGAAAATGTGGATTAGGTTGTGTAGATCTGTAGATATAATTTTTAAAGCAGCAAAATGTGAAGACTGCAAGTGGTGTGGAGACTTTCACCATGCACTGTGGATATGGTAACTTTCTCTGTGTGTGTGTGTTGCTCTCAGAATGGGCATCTACTCATACTATTTTACTTACTCGTGGCATATTCAAATGAGCTACTGTCATGTAGGAAATGTCACATCAGCTATGTTTTTTAACCCCTTTTTCTCCCCAATTTCGTGATATCCAATTACAATCTTGTCTCATCGCTGCAACTCCCCAACAGGCTCAGGAGAGGCGAAGGTCGAGTCATGCGCCCTCCGAAACATGACCCACCAAACCCCGCTTCTAACACCCGCCCGCACTAATGTGCCGGAGGAAACATTGTTCAACTGATGACCGAAGTCAGCCTGCAGACGCCCGCCGCAAGAGCACAATGGCCAAACCCTCCCGACAACGCTGGGCCAATTGTGCGCCGCCCTATGGGACTCCAGGTCACGGCCGGTTGTGACACAGCCTGGGATCGAACCTGGGTCTGTAGTGAAGCCTCAAGCACTACGATGCAGTGCCTTAGAAAGCTGCGCCACTCGGGAGGCCCGCATAGGTGATTTTAAAACAGTTACAGAGTTTGATGGCTGTGATAGGAGATAACTGAGGATGGATCAACAACATTGTAGTTACTCCACTATACTAACATAAATGAAAAGAAGGAAGCCTGTACAGAAAAAAATAATCATCCCGTTTGCAATAAGGCACTAATGTAATACTGTAAAAAATGTGGCAAAGAAATTTAGTTTTTGTCCTGAATACAAAGTGTTATGTTTGGGGCAAATTCAACACAACACATCACCGACTACCACTTTTCATATTTTCAAGCATAGTGGTGGCTGCATCATGTTATGGGTATACATGTCATCGGCAAGGACTAGGGACAATGATCTAAAACACAAGGCCAAATATACACTGGAATTGCTTACCAAGACGACATTGAATGTTCCTGAGGGACCTAGTTACAGTTTCAACTTAAATCAGCTTGAAAATCTATGACAAGACTTGAAAATTGCTGTCTAACAATGATTAACAACCAACTTGACAGAGCTTGAATAATTTTTGTAAGAATAATGGACGAATATTGTCCAGGTGTGTAAATCTCTTAGAGACTTACCCAGAAAAACTCACAGCTGTAATCGCTGCCAATGGTGATTCTAACATATATAATATTATATTTTGTGTAGATTGTTGACAAAAAATCCATTGTAGCCCTTTCCTGCAGTCAATGACCAAAAGTGCCCTCATTGGCCTCATGGGTGGAATGTTAAGATATTTTCATAATTTCATAATTAATAAAGATTAATTCAAAAAACCTGACGACAATCTGATGTTTCTATGTCAAACAGTTTTGTTATACTTCAGTCTTCTGTGATGCCAATAGTGTGCAAAGCTGTCATCAAGGCAAAGGGTGGCTATTTGAAGAATCTCAAATATAAAATATATTTTGATTTGTTTAACACTTTTTTGGTTACTACATGACTCCATATGTGTTATTTCATAGTTTTGATGTCTTCAATATTATTATACAATGTAGAAAATAGTATAAATAAAGAAAAACTCTTGAATGAGTAGGTGTGTCCAAACTTTTGACTGGTACTGTATACAAAGTGTAGTATTGGGGTGCAAACTCAAACTCTATATCTGACATGGTACAGGTGTCCTCTTTTTTTAAAGCCCATAACCATGTGTGTGAGGTGTATACTTCTGTTTCAAAGTAGATATGTTTAAGACTACCAAGAAACACTCTGTGACCCTGATTTAGCCCACTGCATTAAAGGTTATTAATCCCACTTTGTAACACAACAAAATGTGGAAAAAGGCAAGGGGTGTGAATACTTTCTGAAGGCACTGTAGAATAGTTGCAGCCTCCTCCATGCTGTGTTGAACCTCATGAGAAGGTTCTGATTCCATTCTTCTTCCTGGTGAAATGTACTTGTCAGGTCCCTCTCAAATGCCAGCTGGACAAGCTGGGCTTTTCGTTGATGTAACATGTTGCGTCTGTGTTCACTAAATACGTTCTTCAGGACGGAGAAGGAATTTTCGCACATTGCTGTAGATGTCCCAAATGTTCATCCAAATCCATGTTTCAGTGCCAACAGCACAGTCGGCATTGCTGACAAAGGCCCGCCGTATCTTTGAAGAACCCTGAGTGGGGTCCATTTGTTGTTGCTGGTTGTGGTTGAGTTTTCACTTTGCAAGAATTTGCGAGCCGCAATAAACTCCACTGGTTCAGTTTTGTCTAGATCCAACACGTCGTCAGGTGCTAGTGGATGGGTTAATGGAGGTGCAGATGCTTGTTGTGATGTTAGCTTCGTGCTATTGGTGCTAGGCCCTGGCTCTTCTCAATCTTGTTGGTCAGCAGGCAGTGTGGGGGATGGGTTTTACGTTTGCTGCTCCTCAATCTCAGTGGTCAGGCCAGCAGGCTACTCGGTGAGCTCTGCCATTGCTCTCGACATGGTGGTCCTCAGTTTTTTGGCTCTAAGCAGTGCCCAGCCATTTTAGGATATCCTTGCTGATTAGCCAGCTATAATTATTCAGCTTACCGCTACCAAAACTTAATGAAGCTAGTATCTACTAGCTAGCCTATTATTAGCTGTAGCTGTCTGCAAAAGTGAACAACATTTTCCCCTCTCTGTGAGAAAAATAACTGTCAATTTGACCTCACCCTGGGTGGGATCTAATGAGCTTCCTAAACAAGGTCTTCTTCTTCGATGAGGTTTAACGGCGGTTGGCATCCAATAAATGTTGCATTACCGCCACCTACTAGACTGGAGTATAACTCCCTTATACTTTGCTTTAAAAAATTATAATAATAATAAATAAATAAAAATTATAATAATACTAATACCCTACCATCTAACACTACACTCACAAAACATAAAAAATAATAATAATACCATACTCCACTATTTAAATCTATTTAGTCCTACTTCAGGCCAACAGACAGAAAGGATGGGACACCGCCACTTAACACACCCTGTAACTCTTCTGATGTCAAGTCTCGCACACCCAAATACCTCTCTGCAGCTGCCACCACAACCTCTATTTTCTGTGACTTACGTTCCATCCCTGCAGTACAGTTCATAACCATTGCTATAAATGCCAAAAATCCAATCTTACTGAAACATATATCACTTGTTGGTTTATCCCTCTGTACTGGTACAGATCTACTACTCACACCACTCCTCTCAGGATCCCTCCCCCTTGACCCATCTTCCACTACTTTCTTCACTGCCTCAGCATATATTTTTTTAGTTCTCATTTACAACTGCGACCTGGCCAAGATAAAGCAAAGCAGTGCGATAAAAACAACAACACAGAGTTACATATGGGGTAAAACAAAACAAAGTCAAAAATACAACAGAAAAATATATATATATACAGTGTGTGCAAATGTAGCAAGTTATGGAGGTAAGGCAATAAATAGGCTATAGTGCAAAATCATTACAATTAGTATTAACACTGGAATGATAGATGTGCAAGAGATTATGTGCAAATAGAGATACTGGGGTACAAATGAGCAAAATAAATAACAATATAGGGATGAGGTAGTTGGGCGGGCTAATTTCAGATGGGCTGTGTACAGGTGCAGTGATCGGTAAGGTGCTCTGACAACTGATGCTTAAAGTTAGTGAGGGAGATAAGTGTCTCCAGCTTCAGAGATTTTTGCAATTTGTTCCAGTCATTGGCAGCAGAGAACTGGAAGGAATGGCGGCCAAAGGAGGTGTTGGCTTTGGGGATGACCAGTGAGATATACCTGCTGGAGCGCATACTACGGGTGGGTGTTGCTATGGTGACCAATGAGCTAAGATACGGCGGGGATTTGCCTAGCAGTGATTTATAGATGGCCTGGAGCCAGTGGGTTTGGCGACGAATATGTAGTGAGGACCAGCCAACAAGAGCGTACAGGTCACAGTGGTGGGTAGTATATGGGGCTTTGGAGACAAAACGGATGGCACTGTGATAGACTACATCCAATTTGCTGAGTAGAGTGTTGGAGGCTATTTTGTAAATGACATCGCCGAAGTCAAGGATCGGTAGGATAGTCAGTTTTACGAGGGCATGTTTGGCAGCATGAGTGAAGGAGGCTTTGTTGCGAAATAGGAAACCGATTCTAGATTTAACTTTGGATTGGAGATTCTTAATGTGAGTCTGGAAGGAGAGTTTACAGTCTAACCAGACACCTAGGTATTTGTAGTTGTCCACATACTCTAGGTCAGACCCGTCGAGAGTAGTGATTCTAGTCGGGTGGGCGGGTGCAAGCAGCGTTCGGTTGAAGAGCATGCATTTAGTTTTACTAGTGTTTAAGAGCAGTTGGAGGCTACTGAAGGAGTGTTGTATGGCATTGAAGCTCGTTTGGAGGTTTGTTAACACAGTGTCCAATGAAGGGCCAGATGTATACAAAATGGTGTCGTCTGCGTAGAGGTGGATCTGAGAGTCACCAGCAGCAAGAGCGACATCATTGATATACACAGAGAAAAGAGTCGGCCCAAGAATTGAACCCAGTGGCACCCCCATAGAGACTGCCATAGGTCCAGACAACAGGCCCTCCGATTTGACACATTGAACTCTATCTGAGAAGTAGTTGGTGAACCAGGCGAGGCAGTCATTTGAGAAACCAAGGCTAATTAGTCTGCCAATAAGAATGCGGTGGTTGACAGAGTCGAAAGCCTTGGCCAGGTCAATGAAAACAGCTGCACAGTACTGTCTATTATCGATCGCGGTTATAATATCATTTAGGACCTTGAGCGTGGCTGAAGTGCACCCATGACCAGCTCGGAAACCGGATTGCATAGCGGAGAAGGTACGGTGGGATTCGAAATGGTCGGTGATCTGTTTGTTAACTTGGCTTTCAAAAACTTTTGAAAGGCAGGGCAGGATGGATATGGGTCTGTAACAGTTTGGATCTAGAGTGTCACCCCCTTTGAAGAGGGGGATGACCGCGGCAGCTTTCCAATCTCTGGGGATCTCAGACGTTACGAAAGAGAGGTTGAACAGGCTAGTAATAGGGGTTGCGACAATTTCGGCGGCTAGTTTTAGAAAGAAAGGGTCCAGATTGTCTAGCCCAGATGATTTGTAGGGGTCCAGATTTTGCAGCTCTTTCAGAACATCAGCTGTCTGGATTTGTGTGAAGGAGAAGCGGGGGGGGGGGGGGGGGGGGGGCATGGGCAAGTTGCAGCGGAGGGTGCAGAGCTGGTGGCCGGGGTAGTGGTAGTCAGGTGGAAAGCATGGCCAGCCGTAGCAAAATGCTTGTTGAAAGTCTCGATTATTGTAGATTTATCGGTGGTGATAGTGTTTCCTAGCCTCAGTGCAGTGGGCAGCTGGGAGGAAGTGCTCTTATTCTCCATGGACTTTACAGTGTCCCAAAACTTTTTGGAGTTAGTGCTACAGGATGTAAATTTCTGTTTGAAAAAGTTAGCCTTTGCTTTCCTAACTGCTTGTGTATATTGGTTCCTAACTTCCCTGAAAAGTTGCATATCGCGGGGGCTATTTGATGCTAATGCAGTACGCCACAGGATGTTTTTGTGCTGGTCAAGGGCAGTCAAGTCTGAGGAGAACCAGGGGCTATATCTGTTCTTAGTTCTGTATTTTTTGAATGGGGCATGTTTATTTAAGATTGAGAGGAAATTACTTTTAAAGAACAACCAGGCATCCTCTACTGACAGAATGAGATCTATTTCCATCCAGGATACCTGGGCCAGGTCAATTAGGAAGGCCTGCTCGCTTAAGTGTTTTTGGGAGCGTTTGACAGTGATGAGGGGTGGTCGTTTGACCGCGGACCCGTTACGGACGCAGGCAATAAGGCAGTGATCGCTGAGATCCTGGTTGAAGACAGCGGAGGTGTATTTAGAGGGTAAGTTAGTCAGGATGATATCTATGAGGGTACCCATGTTTACGGATTTAGGGTTGTACCTGGTAGGTTCGTTGATAATTTGTGTGAGATTGAGGGCATCTAGTTTAGATTGTAGGATGGCCGGGGTGTTAAGCATATCCCAATTTAGGTCACCAAGCAGTACGAACTCTGAGGATAGATGGGGGGCAATCAATTCACATATGGTGTCCAGGGCACAGCTGGGGGCTGAGGGGGGTCTGTAGCAAGCGGCAACAGTGAGAGATTTATTTATATGACAACTTCTGCACTACTCTAACCCTGGAAACCTCAACCTGCCTCTCTCGCATGGGACATTTCTGATCCCCAGCCCCATGGTCATCCCTACAATTAACACATACCACTACTTTCCCCAATGCTACACATTCCTTTGTCTCATGCCCTTCTGCACACTTCTCACACCTAGGAACCTCCCTCCTACACACTGCTGCCACATGCCCATAAGCTTGACACCTGTAACAACGTAATGTATTTGGCACAAAAGCTCATACAGGATAACTTATATATCCTAACATCACTTTGTCAGACAAAGACTCAACATCAAAACTCAAAAGAACAGACAATGACTCTTCTGTTTCTCCACTCACGCCACCCTGTCTGCGTCGCACCAAACGATGAGCATCAAAAACATTGGGCTTCACCACACCTACCACCTCCGATACTTCGCCCTCTTTCACTTCCATTTCTCCTCCTGTCTTCAACTCATTCTGTGTACACTTTCTACCATTCTTCTTTAACAAACCATCCCCCTTTTTTCCTCAATTTTTAACTGACTCAAGCTCACCCTCTTCCGCCCTCTCTCTCTTAGACCTCCTCTGCCTCTCTTTTTCCCTCCATTCCTCCTCCTTATTCCAAGTATAACTCTCCTTATGATAATACTGCACTTCTCTTGACATACATCTTGTTCTTGCCTTGTCAAGGGACGCCATTTAACCGGCTGTCACAATCGCCATACAATCAGCACGAACCCCTCGGGATGTAGCGCTCAACAGTGCATCCCACTTTTAAATCAGCTGCTTCGTCTTAATGTTCTTCTTTATCAATAGCTACCGCAACACTTTTCCATTTTAAACAACCAGCTCTCTTTCTCCCGGATTCCTCGATTTGCTTGCTCAGTTCACTCTCTCCTAAACAAGATAATGAAGGCAGTACCTTATGAAAGGGTTTGTCAACTAGGTTTGGCCTCGGGACAATTATTTTCTGAGCTAATAGTCCGCGGGCTATAACATAATGAGTATATAATATTAGCACAATTAATTGGCCTACACTACAAATTGAACAACATTTTTAACACATCTGATTAGTACATAATAAATTCAGTGACGATAACATAACAATTTCGATCTGATTACCCTCATAAAATCACCATGTCTCTATTCAATTATTGTTTTGTCTATTTCTCTGTGTGTTGATTGGTTGGGGAAAAACAGGTCTACTTAGCCTAGTGTAGGCTACACTACTTTTTTTAACGACAACATTAGTTCAGAACAATTAGCTTGATAGCAAGAGAAAATGTCGCTCTCAAAAAGTATCAAAAGGAAGGTGGATAATGAAAATCGAAGTTTCTAGGAAGAATGTACAGAGAGATATGCGTTCATCTTATCATCTTTTCCCAATGCCAAGGCAGTGTGTCTTATTTGCAATGAAAATGTTGCTGTTTGCAAAGAATTCAATCTCAGACGTCATTATGAATCTAAGCATGGAACTTCAAAGTGTTCTTCCCGCCCCAGACAGAGGCCCGACGCAGAAACATTGAAGTGTTAACTGCAAGCTACACACAAGGCTTTTTTGGCTGACATGTTCTGTCACTTAAACGTGTTAAATCTCCAGTTACAAGGAAGAGGGAAAACATTCGTAGACATGGTGGAAAAACTTGAGGCCTTTGCTAGGAAGCTTGAGTTGTCTGATTTGGACTTGTCATCTGGAAGGCTACTGCGCTTCAGCACACTGAAGAAACGACAGGCAAATGGACCAGGCCGCAGCATTGTCTCAGAGGTGATGGAAGATTTCATCAAGCATCTGAGGGACAACTTCTCCATCAGATTTGAAGACTACAGCATGCCCAAGGATATAATTGCGTTTGTACGTGATCCTCTCAAAGTCCGCCCAGGTGGAGATTTCTCCTCCCTTGCTAAGAAAACGATACCCTCTCTGGATGAGGCCGCAATTCAAACGGAGCTGATTGAATTCCAGACATCGAGCCAAATCAGGGATGCGCTCAGGAGTGCTGAATCCTTGTGTGCATTTTGGCATGCTCAGAGGAATACCGCACAATAAAGAAACTTGTATTTTCTGTGCTAACAATGTTTGGATCGACTTACACCTGCGAGTCCTCATTTTCCGCACGACAGGAACCGGCTTTCACATAAGTCAATCGAGGACTGCTTACACATCAAAATCACATCCATCTCATGCGACATCCACAAGATCGTGCAACTTTTCCCATTAAGTAAGTAATTTAGTGGCCTATATGACTGTACTTAGTAAATACTAACATTATTGTGAGTGCTTATCCAGGGATATTTACGTCTCAAGCGGACAGTATTTTATGTTTGTTCTGTGGTTACAGGAGCAGGCTATCCCGATACAGACATTCAGACACAGACATCGCCTTTTTTTCTTTAAATTATTGTTTTATGTAGGATGTTACATTTTTGGCCAGTTGCAATTGTAAGTAGGCCTAATCCAAAACATCTCCACTTCTATTAGGCCATGTCTTTTGTTATTGTGGAAGATGCTGTTAAGCCTACCTCAGCCAGTTGTTATTTTATATAGGCCTTGGCTCGGAAGAAATATACTCCAATTAAGCCCTCTTGTTGTTTGTAAAGTCAAATTAAAATGAAGATTGTTGTTTAAATGAATGACTCGATTGGTGTAGGTTTTCTCCATCTGTTGCTGTCAACACTTGCATAACAAGTTAGCTATAATTTCAGCACCAGGCGCTGTTCACCTTCTATTGATTGCGCTGCAGTTGCAGCTTTACGTTTCAGCACAACTGAATGGTCCACCGCCTGCTTTATTACTTGACTATCTCCTGCATTCTCTCTCCTCATGAGTGAAGTTAAATGTAACTTTTGAATTATTTAGGTTGGGTAACTTCCTTCTTGGGGCATTGCATTTGGGAGTTTTTGCATCTGGGGTCAGAGATTTTTGTCTTATAATATATTTCTTTTATGGAAAAGAATATTCATTATTAATCTGAGAGGCTTTGGGGGACCAAATACTTTTGCTGGCACCCCAGATTTGGCCCACGGTCCGCCAGTTGGGGAACCCTATCTTATGCCATTGCATGGCTAGGTGCCCAATCAGAATGCATTTGGGGATTTTAACTACTTTATAACTACTAAATATGATATTATTACATCCCCCCTCCCTCCACCCACCTCAGATCATGAGCGTACACCCGGCATAGCATCTGTCTCGGTCTGTGCTACTGGCAGGCCCGGCAACGCTACATTGGCAAAACCGGGCATTATAATTCATATACCATTTGTTATGTTTATGGGGAAACAAAACAAATTATATCTGGGGGGTGTATGCCCGGCTTTGCCACCCCATAGAGCCAGCCCAGCTATTTAGCAGTCTTATGGCTTGGGGGTAGAAGCTGTCTCAGAGCCTGTTGGTCCGAGACCCAATGCTCCGGTAGCGTTTGCTGGATGGTAGGATAGTGAACAGTCTATGGCTTGGGTGGCTGGAAGGTGTATGATTGCCATCCCCATGAGCGTGCCACACTCCTTCAGACCATGTATTAGCAATGCAATGACATCAATCCATACCTATGTCAGGCTTGGATACGCCTTGCCGAAAGGTTTTTCCCCAGGTGCATGAACAATGAGGACATTTACTAGAATGTCAATGAGAACCTACGACCAAATGCTCAAGACATGCTTGATGCAAACTAGTGCCTGCTAAACAGTATGTTTCTTTCATTCATTTCATTTGTTTCATTTGATTACAGTACACCTATGTTGTAATTATATCTGAACAATTCATGTATGTTTTGCATCAATGATGCAAACACACATGGGATAGAAATGATGGAAATTAGGTTTTCAGTCAGTTCTGATGGGTAGTGCAAGTGTATTGCCTAATGTGAAAACAGGGTAATGTACTGTAATTTACAGCACTGTAGCATAATACATTCCAAATGCAATTTTGAAACATGTATCTAGCATTTTTTGCAATTGGATTTACTGGTTGTTAAAACAACTAGATTGAGAAGATATCATTATGTTGTGTTTTGGATTAATGGTTGTGTGGTGAAAGATGTCTCCAAACAAAATGAATGCACAATAAAAGGTTTTGAATATAAGACTTGCTGTGTTACAAGTGTTACCTGTTTGCAGTTTCATTTTTTTCTTTACGTTAAAATAAACTGTAAATTGATGTCAATAGATACATTTATATATGATGTAAAAAATATAGACTTTTACAGTGTTCAGCAGAGAAGAACACCAGAGAAGTCGGTGTTTGGAGGATATATTGGCACGGGTGTTGTTAGGCCCGAGTTGAAGTCGAGGGCTGGCTGAGGGTTGAAACGTGTTCAACTTCAATGAATGCACAATCAAAGGTTCTGAACATAAGATAGAGTGCATTACAAGTATTATCAGTTTAGCGTTTTGTACTTTGTGTTTTGAAAATACACCACTTACATCTGAAAAATGTGCCAAAGTGATTTAAAAAAAATAACAGTACTATTTTTAATGTAGCCGATAAAGATATCCACTGGGCACACACTGGTTGAATCAATGTTGTTTCAACGTAATTTTCAATTTATTGTGATGTGGAATCAACATGGATTGTTACATCAATCTAATTTCAGCATAATCATCAGAACCATGTATACATTGAAATTGTTGAAAATTCCACATAGAAACATAAAAAATATTTGTAATCCTATATTGGGTGGTTCAAATAATGTTTGATTTTATATTTGATTAGACACATTTTATTTGACCTTGTTTCAATGTTGATAGTAAAATGTTATGTTTTAATCTACGTCATCTTTCAACATCATGCCATCAACCTAAACAAAGAGGTATATTAAAATCCAGGCTCTGTCGCAGCCGGCCGCGACCGGGAGACTCATGGGCGGCGCACAATTGGCCCAGCATCGTCCAGGGTAGGGGAGGGAATGGCCGGCAGGGATGTAGCTCAGTTGATAGAGCATGGCGTTTGCAACGCCAGGGTTGTGGGTTCGATTCCCACGGGGGGGCAGTATAAAAAATAAATAAAAAATATAAAAAAAAAATAGAAAAGAAAAATAAAATAAATAAATAATATAATAAAAATGTATTCACTAACTGTAAGTCGCTTTGGATAAGAGCGTCTGCTAAATGACTAAAATGTAAATGTAAATGTTAAAATGAGAAGCCACAGCCCAACAATGCCTGCCTAAACAGCAACACCTACTGGTATATGAAGGGTATTACTTCAGTGAGATTAAGTCTACCATCAAGATGTCTCCCTCTATGAAACCTGCTTAGCTTTGGAAACAAGCTGTGTATGTTTCGGCTGAGTTATCATGTCAACACATTCAAATATTGATCAGCTTCCATACTCACTTGTGTAGACTACCTAAATAACGTTGAATAGTTGAAAGTAACTCCTCTAACATTTCTTACACAAGCTGCATGTGAAATTAAATTAGGAGTGAGGATTGGTTTACTTTTTTGGTTACTACATGATTCCATATTTGTTATTTCATAGTTTTGATGTCTTCACTATTATTCTACAATGTATCTAAGGCACACGCAACTCCATATTGGGGCAGCAAAACACCAGCGAATCGGGAGAAGAAGGTTTGCACCTGAGTGACATCTGCAAGGGATTGCTTATTAAAACGAGGGGTTGGCTGATGCTAGTCCCAGAACAGAACCCTCAATTCTGTTTCAGTGTTTCCAAGGACCCTCATGGCCGGCACCACAAACCCAACAGTACACGTCCCTCCCCAATTAGGTGGTAAACTATAATAAGCAAATCGGCCACACAACCAATACGTACCATGTGGGGCTCCTTTCAGTGCGATAGACTTATTGTAGACAGAAATTGTATAACTCACATTTCCTGTGCTCCTGTAACAGAATCATGTACTACAAGAGAGCAGTTATTGCTACCATTAACCAACATAGTACAGTTACAAACACTCCCATATCCTCTAATACACCAGGGGGCAACCAGGGATCCTACTATAGGGATGGGTGGGTGACTGCAATTGTTTGGTCTAGGATATACAAGGCTGACAGTAACATTGTATATCGCAAAATAAGTAATGGGTTCGGGATTCTTTGGGGGAAAATTGGCCAATGACAATATTGAGGAGAGTTGAATAGTTAAGTTCATCCCCAAGGGAACCCCTACATATCGGAGAACCTTACCTATTCCCACAGGACCCAACAAGAAGTCTTATATGAAGTGCCATTTGCCACCATTTCAGCTCGAGAGAGGAACAGATTCCCTCATCTAGACCTTTTACTTCTCTTTTCCTTCAGATGACTTCTCCCTCTGGACCAGTACTCTAGGTCTGCTGTGGTGCCTTTGGCTCATGACTTTCATCTTCACCTGAACAGTCACCCACTGGAGGGCAACCAACGGTTCCAATCAACACAATGGTGCAGATCCAGACAGGCAGGCCAAACAGCTTAAGGGATGGGACTCCCGCCAACCTCCTCAGGGGCAGGAACTCGTCTGCAGTGCGAGACGTGAATCCAGGTGTCCCTCTCAGCTACCTTTACCGCAGTCGGGGTGGTCAGCAAAACCTGATATGGTCCTCTCCAACGAGGATCCTTCCAGCTCTTCCTTCTGTAGTCTTTTACCACCACGAAGTCTCCAGGGCACAGACAATACTCAGTTCCTCCTGATAGGTTGGGCAGAGAAGCCTTCACCCATGGGAAGAGCGTCTTAAGAACATTGTTAAGCGAGACACAGTATGCTACCATGTCTTCTTCCATTCTCTGCAACGTCAACCTGTTTTGAGCAAATGGCATGTTATTGATTCTCATAGATCGCCCTGTCAGCACCTCATGGGGAGAGAGACCAGTCACTGTGTGGGATCTGCCTCTCATACTCATCAGTGCCAATGGAAGCACCTTCACCCATGTCAGGCTTGTTTCACCAATCAGCTTAATCAATTTAGTTTTTAGGGTTTGGTTTGCCTGTTCTACCGAACCCCCAGATTGAGGATGATCGGCACAATGGGTTCTCAAATAAATCTGTAAAGCCTCTGACAGGGATTGAACAATCTCATTCACAAAATGTTGACCATTGTCGGAGGAGACTTTTGACGGAAGACCCCACCATGGTATGATCTCTCAGAAGCCATCGCTCTGGATAAGAGCGTCTGCTAAATGACGTAAACGTAAACGTAAACATAGTTGCTGCTGTAGCTCTCCTGCAAGGAAAAGCTTAAGTCCATTTAGAAAATATGTCAACAATCACCAAAACGATACTTGTTGCCCTCACAAGGGGTCAACTCAATGAAGTCCATCATCAAGTGCTCAAAGGGGCCCTCTGGCCTGGTATACTCCTGAGTGGCGCAGTGGTCTAAGGCACTGCATCGTAGTGCTAACTGTGCCACTAGAGATCCTGGTTCAAATCCAGGCTCTGTCGCCGCCGGCTGCGACCGGGAGACTCATGGGTGGCGCACAATTGTCCCAGGGTAGGGGAGGGAATGGCCGGCAGGGATGTAGCTCAGTTGATAGAGCATGGCGTTTGCAACGGCAGGGTTGTGGGTTCGATTCCCACGGGGAGCCAGTATAAAAAAATATATATATTCAATAACTGTAAGTCGCTCTGGATAAGAGTGTCTGCTAAATGACTAAAATGTAAATGTAAAAATGTATGGGACACGGGGGATACTGAAATGCCATGTCCAACATTATTAGTCATACAAGATCACACACTTCTTACAAAAGAATTCAGCAAACACAGTAAATCCTACTATACTCCAATATTTATTTACAAGATCCACCATCCCTCCTTTTGACCATGTGACAATTTAGCAAGGTATTGGAAAGTACAACAGGGCGTGGCAGGTCTATTAGAATCATCAAGCCATACACACGAGGTGTCCTTGTGACAGTGTTCAGCCGACCACCTTTTCTCAGTTGCATCAGCTGCTGCCTGCAAAACAACAACATAATTAGAAGAGAAGGGGTTAGTGGGAACAGGAACTGCTGCCATCTATAGAAGGGGGTTATAGAAGAGGAATCAACCAGCTTGGCCGCATAATCAGTTTTAGCATTCCCTTAGCGTCCTTTGCAGAAGTGTGTGCTTGCCACATAACCACTGCAATAGATGAGGGGAGCTGATCGGCCGTCAGCAAAGAGGAGACAAGATCACTGTGAGCAATAGTTTTTCCAGACAAAGAAAAAAATCCTCTATTCTTCCACAACGTGCCAAAATCGTGCACAACACCAAATGCATATCTACTATCAGTGTAGATATTAACAGAGCAATCCTTAGCCAAAATACATGCTGGTTAAACCAAATAACTCTGCAACCTGAGCAGACAAGTGAGGAGGAAGTCTAGCACTTTCCACAGTTTGAACAGCGGTGACAACAGCATAGCCTACTAAAGGTTCACCCTTGCCATTTCGCTGGGCAGAGCCATCCACAAAAAAACTCAAAGTCCGAATTCAAAAGAGGAATGTCTTTTAGGTGAAGCCTAGGGCTACAGTCAATCTCAATGGTCAATTCAGAGTCATGTTCTTCACCGGCATCAGCTGTAGGGAGGAGAGTAGAGGGGTTAAGTACAGCACATCTCTTCAGTGTAACATGAGACATCTTCAAAAGGATGTTCTGATAATCTAGCAATCTGGCAGGTGTAAGATGGGCAGTTTTAGCCTGTGTAATAATGGCATGAACCGCATGGGGAACATGCACCGTCAGCTCAGTCATTGCAACTTATCGCTCAGTCAATATGGGAACTAATTTCCCTTTTTCAGTAAATTTGTCAATCATACAAAACTCTTTCCACTCAATCACTTACTATTCTCCAAATCCTAAAACGGAGTTCCCAGAACTTCCATGTAGTTCCCAGAACTACTTGATATTCTTAAATTCCTTAAAATGGAGTTCCCAGAACTTCCATGTAGTTCCCAGAACTATGTAAGTATTCCCTGAATACCTACAGACAACATTGCCGACAGGGTCTCTCTGCCCCCGCCTAGTCCCCTCTTGGGACTCTGGATCCTTTTCTAAGCTTCTCAAAACAGTTCTTATTGTTCAAAATTCATTTAAATTAACTTACTGAAATTCAGTTGTCAGTCCTTCTAGGTTTCGTAGATTATGTGTTTTCTCCAGGGCAGCCCACAGTGGAGGTCTGGTCTGGACGGGTACTCGTCATCTTTGGTCAGAAAGGAATTTCCCTTGCATGCCTTCACATGGAATGTGCCACCAGTGTTCCCTCGCAGACTCTCACTGCCGAGCTCAGGTAGAATCAATCATCCTGTTTCGTGACGCCAAATTGTTGTGGAAATTCTCCAAGTCAAAGTTAAATGAACAGATCTTTATTATCATGGCCGGAGAGGTTACAACAAACGTAATACTAAAAGTACAAGTCTGTCAGAAGCTCTGAAGGGTGCTCTTCATTCAGCACTCTTTGTACTCATGCACAAACTAGGCATCTCTGCTCTCAGGAGGCAATAGGCTGATCATGACCTTGCACACATAGTTTCTAGACGTTGGGCCAAAGTAACAATGTGTTCCCTTCTTTCTCTTCTTCTATCAGTCCCTTCCCTGAGAGCAAATTCACAGAACATCCTAACACAATAACAAGAAACAATACGCTACAATTGCATCACACGCATTTGCAGAGACAAAGAGGACACTAACACTTCCACTACAATAGTTACTCCACAATATTAACATAAATGACAGCGTGAAAATAAGGAAACCTGTACAGAATAAAAAATATTCCAAAATATGCATCCTGTTTGCGATAAGGCACTAAAGTAATGCTGCAAAAAATGTGACAAGAAAATTAACTTTTTGTCCTGAATACAAAGCGTTACCTTTGGGGAAAATCCAACACAACACATCACTGAGAACCACTCTTCATATTTTCAAGCATGGTGGTGGCTGCATCATGGTATGGGTATGCTTGTAACTTGCAATGACTAGGGAGTTTTTTAGGATAAAAACAAACAGAATAGAGCTAAGCAAGGGCAAAATCTAAGAGGAAAACTTAGTTCAGTCTGCTTTCCAACAGACACTGGGAGACAAATTCACCTTTCAGCAGGACAATTACCTAAAACACAAGGCCAAAAACACACTGAGTTGCTTACCAAGACGACATTGAATGTTCCTGATTGGCCTAGTTACAATTTTGACTTATTGTAAATCGGCTTGAAAATACACTGCTCAAAAAAATTAAGGGAACACTAAAATAACACATCCTAGATCTGAATGAATGAAATAATCTTATTAAATACTTTTTTCTTTACATAGTTGAATGTGCTGACAACACAATCACACAAAAATTATCAATGGAAATCAAATGTATCAACCCATGGAGGTCTGGATTTGGAGTCACCCTCAAAATTAAAGTGTTAAACCACACTACAGGCTGATCCAACTTTGATGTAATGTCCTTAAAACAAGTCAAAATGAGGCTCAGTAGTGTGTGTGGCCTCCACATGCCTGTATGACCTCCCTACAACGCCTGGGCATGCTCCTGATGAGGTGGCGGATGGTCTCCTGAGGGATCTCCTCCCAGACCTGGACTAAAGCATCCGACAACTCCAGGACAGTCTGTGGTACAACGTGGCGTTGGTGGATGGAGCGAGACATGATGTCCCAGATGTGCTCAATTGGATTCAGGTTTGGGGAACGGGCGGTCCATAGCATCAATGCCTTCCTCTTGCAGGAACTGCTGACACACTCCAGCCACATTGTCTTGCATTAGGAGGAACCCAGGGCCAACCGCACCATCATTTGGTCTCACAAGGGGTCTGAGGATCTCATCTCGGTACCTAATGGCAGTCAGGCTACCTCTGGCGAGCACATGGAGGGCTGTGCGGCCCCCCCAAAGAAATGCCACCCCATACCATGACTGACCCACCGCCAAACCGGTCATGCTGGAGGATGTTGCAGGCAGCAGAACGTTCTCCACGGCGTCTCCAGACTCTGTCACGTCTGTCACGTGCTCAGTGTGAACCTGCTTTCATCTGTGAAGTGCACAGGGCGCCAGTGGCGAATTTGCCAATCTTGGTGTTCTCTGGCAAATGCCAAACGTCCTGCACGGTGTTGGGCTGTAAGCACAACCCCCACCTGTGGACGTCGGGCCCTCATACCACCCTCATGGAGTCTGTTTCTGACCGTTTGAGCAGACACATGCACATTTGTGGCCTGCTGGAGGTCATTTTGCAGGGCTCTGGCAGTGCTCCTCCTGCTCCTCCTTGCACAAAGGCGGAGGTAGCAGTCCTGCTGCTGGGTTGTTGCCCTCCTATGGCCTCCTCCACGTCTCCTGATGTACTGGCCTGTCTCCTGGTAGTGCCTCCATGCTCTGGACACTACACTGACAGACACAGCAAACCTTCTTGCCACAGCTCGCATTGATGTGCCATCCTGGATGAGCTGCACTACCTGAGCCACTTGTGTGGGTTGTAGACTCCGTCTCATGCTACCACTAGAGTGAAAGCACCACCAGCATTCAAAAGTGACCAAAACATCAGCCAGGAAGCATAGGAACTGAGAAGTGGTCTGTGGTCACCACCTGCAAAACCAGTCATTTATTGGGGGTGTCTTGCTAATTGCCTATAATTTCCACCTGCTGTCTATTCGATTTGCACAACAGCATGTGACATTTATTGTCAATCAGTGTTGCTTCCTAAGTGGACAGTTTGATTTCACAGAAGTGTGATTGACTTGGAGTTACATTGTGTTGTTTAAGTGTTCCCTTTATTTTTTTGAGCAGTGTATATGGCAAGACTTGAAAATGGCTGTCTAGCAATGATCAAACAACCAATTTGACAGAGCTTGAAGAATTTTGAAAAGAATAATGGCCAAATATTGTACAATCCAGGTGTGCAAAGCTCTTAGAGACTTACCCAGAAAGACTCACAGCTGTAATAACTCCCAAAGGTGATTCTAACATGTATTGACTCAGGGGATTGAATACTTATCTAATCAAGCTATATTAGTGTTTAATTTTCCATTAATAAAAAATAGAAACACAAATTCTTCCACTTTGAAATTACAGAGTATTTTGTGTAGATCGTTGACAAAAAATTACAATGAAATCTATTTTAATCCCACTTTGTAACATAACAAAATGTGGAAAAATTCAAGGAGCGTGAATACTTAAAACAGTGTCATGTTATCTACTGCATAAACAATGCTGTGTAGTCTTACTGAATATTAAGTGTACAGTATATCATGGTTCTCATCTCTCAGTCATTGTGTCAGCTTGTCTAGACTGGTGTTGTAAGTTTAAGCCACCATGACATTCACTTTGGTCTTTGATATTTACATCTATTTTGTAATTAATCAACGTCATAACTGATAATGGTAGAATATTTCATGCATGTGGTAACTTATGTTGCATTCATTTGATTCCTATGAAAAGTATTTCAATCTTTTCTCTCTCACACACACACACACAGAGAGAGAGAAAATAAAACAGAAAAGTTAGCATATCTACAGTGCATGGTGAAATTCCACACCCCTTGCACAGTCTTCACATTTTGCTGCCTTAAAATTATATCTAAAAAGGGATGTCACGCCCTGGCTCTGGGGACTCTTTAATGTTGAGCCAGGGTGTTAGTTTCTATGTTTTGTGTTTCTATGTTGGCTGGGGTGGTTCTCAATCAGAGGCAACGTGAATCAGCTGTTGCTTGTTGTCTCTGATTGGGAACCATACTTAGGTAGTCGTTTGGCATTTGTGTGGTGTGGTATCTTGTTCCGTGTAAGGTTTGTGTTTGGTGACCTTGGACTTCACGTATCGTTTGTTGTTTTGGTTCATTGTGTGTACTCAATAAAAAGATGTACGCATATCACGCTGCGCCTTGGCCCGCTTCATCTAATGACGAGCGTGACAGAAGATACCACCTCGACTGGGTCAAGCAGCGTGAAGAGGAGAGAGGTTGGACTTGGGAGCAGAGGATGGAGAGTCTGGCGAGAGCCATGGAGGCCATAGCCACGGGGGAGAGACAAGCCCAAGAAATGTTTAGGGGGGGCTCACACCGTGGACGACGGGGCTGCTGGAGGCAGATAAGGGGCGAGTTTGTGGACAAGGAGAGAAGGCCACCGGGTTACGGGAGCCATTGGTGATTAGAGGGAAGGAAAGTGTAGAGGCACGGCGAGAGGTACTGAAGTGTGATGCCAGTCCGGTCCGGCCCGTTCCTGATCCCCGTATAAGGCCAGTGGTGTGTGTTCCCAGTGCGGTCCGGCCTGTTCCTGTCCCTCTCACCAAGCCTGTGATGCACGTCGCCAGCCCGGCCCGGCCTGTTCCTGCCCCTCGCACCAAGCCAATGGTGCGCGTCGCCAGCCCGGCCTGGCCTGTTCCTGCCCCTCGCACCAAGCCTATGGTGTGTGTCGCCAGCCTGGCTCGGCTCGGCCTGTTCCTGCTCCCCGCACCAAGTCAATGGTGCGCGTCGCCAGCCCGGCCCGGCCTGTTCCTGCTCCCCGCACCAAGCCAGTGGTGCGCATCGTCAGCCCGGTCCAGCTCGTTCCTGCTCCCCGCACCAAGCCAGTGGTGCGCTTCGTCAGCCCGGTCTGGCCCATCCTGCTCCCCGCACCAAGGCTATGGTGCGTGTCGCCAGCCCGGACCGGCCTGTTCCTGCTCCCCGCACCAAGCCTGTGGTGCGCGTCGTCAGCCCAGTCCGGCCTGTTCCTGCTCCCCGCACCAAGCCAGTGGAGCGCTTCGTCAGCCCGGTTCGGCCCGTCCCTGCTCCCCGCACCAAGCCAATGGTGCGCGTCGTCAGCCCGGTCCGGCCCGTCCCTGCTTCCCGCACCAAGCCTGTGGTGCGCGTCGTCAGTCCGGCACAGCCCGTGCCCGTTTCACAGGTGCCTGGTCAGGTACCGGTCAGCTGCTCCACACCGGAGCCTAAGCAATCCGCTCCACCGATGTCCAGTCCAGCTCCAGCCAGCGGGGCCAGACCAGACCAGGGGCACTACGGAGGGGTTGGGCAGAGAAGCCTTCACCCATGGGAAGAGCGTCTTACGAACATTGTTAAGCGAGACACAGTATGCTACCATGTCTTCTTCCATTCTCTGCAACGTCAACCTGTTTTGAGCAAATGGCATGTTATTGATTCTCATAGATCGCCCTGTCAGCACCTCATGGGGAGAGAGACCAGTCACTGTGTGGGATCTGCCTCTCATACTCATCAGTGCCAATGGAAGCACCTTCACCCATGTCAGGCTTGTTTCACCAATCAGCTTAATCAATTTCGTTTTTAGGGTTTGGTTTGCCTGTTCTACCGCACCCCCAGATTGAGGATGATCGGCACAATGGGTTCTCAAATAAATCTGTAAAGCCTCTGACAGGGATTGAACAATCTCATTCACAAAATGTTGACCATTGTCGGAGGAGACTTTTGACGGCAGACCCCACCTTGGTATGATCTCTCAGAAGCCATCGCTCTGGATAAGAGCGTCTGCTAAATGACGTAAACGTAAACGTAAACATAGTTGCTGCTGTAGCTCTCCTGCAAGGAAAAGCTTAAATCCATTTAGAAAATATGTCAACAATCACCAAAACGATACTTGTTGCCCTCACAAGGGGTCAACTCAATGAAGTCCATCATCAAGTGCTCAAAGGGGCCCTCTGGCCTGGTATGGGACACGGGGGATACTGAAATGCCACGTACAACATTATTAGTCATACAAGATCACACACTTCTTACAAAAGAATTCAGCAAACACAGTAAATCCTACTGTACTCCAATATTTATTTACAAGATCCACCATCCCTCCTTTTGACCATGTGACAATTTAGCAAGGTATTGGAAAGTACAACAGGGCGTGGCAGGTCTATTAGAATCATCAAGCCATACACCCGAGGTGTCCTTGTGACAGTGTTCAGCCGACCACCTTTTCTCAGTTGCATCAGCTGCTGCCTGCAAAACAACAACATAATTAGAAGAGAAGGGGTTAGTGGGAACAGGAACTGCTGCCATCTATAGAAGGGGGTTATAGAAGAGGAATCAACCAGCTTGGCCGCATAATCAGTTTTAGCGTTCCCTTAGCGTCCTTTGCAGAAGTGTGTGCTTGGCACATAACCACTGCAATAGATGAGGGGAGCTGATCGGCCGTCAGCAAAGAGGAGATAAGATCACTGTGAGCAATAGTTTTTCCAGACAAAGAAAAAAATCCTCTATTCTTCCACAACGTGCCAAAATCGTGCACAACACCAAATGCATATCTACTATCAGTGTAGATATTAACAGAGCAATCCTTAGCCAAAATACATGCTGGTTAAACCAAATAACTCTGCAACCTGAGCAGACAAGTGAGGAGGAAGTCTAGCACTTTCCACAGTTTGAACAGCGGTGACAACAGCATAGCCTACTAAAGGTTCACCCTTGCCATTTCGCTGGGCAGAGCCATCCACAAAAAAACTCAAAGTCCGAATTCAAAAGAGGAATGTCTTTTAGGTGAAGCCTAGGGCTACAGTCAATCTCAATGGTCAATTCAGAGTCATGTTCTTCACCGGCATCAGCTGTAGGGAGGAGAGTAGAGGGGTTAAGTACAGCACATCTCTTCAGTGTAACATGAGACATCTTCAAACGGATGTTCTGATAATCTAGCAATCTTTCAGGTGTAAGATGGGCAGTTTTAGCCTGTGTAATAATGGCATGAACCGCATGGGGAACATGCACCGTCAGCTCAGTCATTGCAACTTATCGCTCAGTCAATATGGGAACTAATTTCCCCTTTTCAGTAAATTTGTCAATCATACAAAACTCTTTCCACTCAATCACTTACTATTCTCCAAATCCTAAAACGGAGTTCCCAGAACTTCCATGTAGTTCCTAGAACTACTTGATATTCTTAAATTCCTTAAAATGGAGTTCCCAGAACTTCCATGTAGTTCCCAGAACTATGTAAGTATTCCCTGAATACCTACAGACAGCATTGCCGACAGGGTCTCTCTACCCCCGCCTAGTCCCCTCTTGGGACTCTGGATCCTTTTCTAAGCTTCTCAAAACAGTTCTTATTGTTCAAAATTCATTTAAATTAACTTACTGAAATTCAGTTGTCAGTCCTTCTAGGTTTCGTAGATTATGTGTTTTCTCCAGGGCAGCCCACAGTGGAGGTCTGGTCTGGACGGGTCCTCGTCATCTTTGGTCAGAAAGGAATTTCCCTTGCATGCCTTCACATGGAATGTGCCACCAGTGTTCCCTCGCAGACCCTCACTGCCGAGCTCAGGTAGAATCAATCATCCTGTTTCGTGACGCCAAATTGTTGTGGAAATTCTCCAAGTCAAAGTTAAATGAACAGATCTTTATTATCATGGCTGGAGAGGTTACAACAAACGTAATACTAAAAGTACAAGTCTGTCAGAAGCTCTGAAGGGTGCTCTTCATTCAGCACTCTTTGTACTCATGCACAAACTAGGCGTCTCTGCTCTCAGGAGGCAATAGGCTGATCATGACCTTGCACACATAGTTTCTAGACGTTGGGCCAAAGTAACAATGTGTTCCCTTCTTTCTCTTCTTCTATCAGTCCCTTCCCTGAGAGCAAATTCACAGAACAACCTAACACAATAACAAGAAACAATACGCTACAATTGCATCACACGCATTTGCAGAGACACAGAGGATGTAGTGTCTTAGGGTCTATGATTGTGCTGACGTTTGCAAAAAGTGTGTTAGAGGAAACTTGGCTCTGCTTGCTGAAACATCTGGAAAGCATTACTAAATTCCTGGAAAAAAGGTTATGGGAAGATATGTAGAAAAGCCAGGGATTGGTGTATTAAAATCACGCCATACTATGTCACACAGGATATAAATGCCAGGTCTTGAACAAGGGAGAGGGGAATAGCAAATTACAGAATTGGCTCCGGCTGTTCTTCAGATATCTGCAGGTATCTGTAAATCTGACGCTGAAACTCTTTGTTATAATAAACCTTTATAAACAAAGTACAGTGTCAGCGGACTTCTTATCATCACGGCATTATCAGCAACGTTTGTCTTTTCACCACATTAATGGCGACAAGGTTTTTTTGGGGGACGTGATACGTCTTTTCTCTGCATTCCATTCCTGGGCTACAAAGTGACTCCCGCTCAAGAAGCCGGCAGATAAGGTGAGCTTAATCACAAACATTGGGCGCTGGTCGTTTTGTGAGTCCAGAGTGTGTGCGCAGAGGGGATGTACCATTAAATTACTTATGTGTGCGTTTTGCTGGTATTTGCTGTGTGATGAGAATTCCGTTCTAAATTTTCTAAATTCGTTTGCGTTGGGTACAACGCAAAAAGGGGGGAGTGTCTATAGGGCACACCGATAGGGCACACCGATAAATAATAAAAATTGAAATACATTTTTGAACACTATATTAATATAAAAAAAAAATATATATATAATAATTATTATAATAAAGTATAACAATAATATAAAAAATAAAAAAAAGGAAAAGAATAAGAGGGAAAGACATTACAGAGTCGTTACAATGGGGAAAAGGGACATCAAAACTACAAAAGCAATTACTCCTCTTGATGTAGTACAGAATAGTAATCCTCTAGTTAATGGTATAGCAAGAGTATCCGAAAAATTGAATAAACGTTGGCCTGACATTGAACAACCATGGCCAGTGGAAGGGACTCTTAACCCAGACGTCATCAAGATAATGCAAGTGCTTGTATCCACGTATAAGGCAGATCAAAAGAAGGAGAAAAAAGGACAGCAACGTAAAGAAAAGAGACAAAGAGAGCTGGGTGTTCTTAAGCTGTTTGAAAATGAAGGACAAAAACTGATAAAAGATACAAAAGATAAGAGAGACAGAGGTACAGAGAAAATGGCAAAAGAGGTGAAGGTGACAGAAAAACTAATGGCAGAAGTCAATACACCTTTCTCACATATGGATTCAGCAAAAACACCCCCACCTTATGAGAAAGAAGCCAAGTTTAAGGACGTTTATCCTCAGCTTCCAGTGATCGTTCAGGAGGGTGATTATTGCATCAGAGATGAAGATGAACGAATAATAGAGAGAGGACAAGCAGAAACGACCATAAAGATGAATCCAAACTCCAAAAGCAGGAAGAAAACGAGATGTCTGGAAACTAAGGGTAGAGTGAGGTTCAGGAGGATGGAACTTGATGATGATGATGATGATGATGATGATGATCAGAGTGATTCAGAAGAGATCATGGGTGGATATGACCCTGTCATCAGACAGAGGTTGGCCAGAGCGGAAAGAAGGGGTAATGGAAGTTGGAAGAAGAAGAATACAAGTGATTCGAGTTCTGATGAAATTGAAGATGGAGACAACGATGAAGATTTGGAGATTAAAGGTGCTTCATATTCAAGAGGATTTTATCCTACAATGACTAGCACAGAAGAAATAGAAAGAGATATAGACCGATGCGTATCATACCTGTATAAGGCCAATAATTTAGAAGAAGTAAAAGAACTGGAAGAACAACTCAAGAAGCTAAAGATAAAGAAAAAGAAGCTACTGAGAAAAGAATCCCAAGAATCTGAGAAGAAATATACATTGAGGCCAAGGAAAGAGGGCACTAGTAAGAAAATTATGCCGGTGATCATTCGAGGACAAAACCTAGAATATAAGCCTTTGCAGAATACCGATATGTCAGATATACTTGAGAAGCTGCCTACTCTTCAAGATGGAGCATATCCTTGGATTTCAAAGTTGGAAGAAATTACGGTGGGAACACAGTCTGCCATAGGAGACATTAAGAGACTTTTGGCTAATCTCCTTGGGATTCCAGGCATGGAAGAAATTTTTCAGAGAGCTGGACTTCATAGATATGTGGGGACTGCAGTGAACGACCCTGAATTGTTGGCTGCAAGTAGAAATCGGCTGTGGAGAGCACTGAGAGATACGTTTCCAACAAATGTGCATCCTGACAACATTCTGATTGACCCACTAGGACAACAAGAAAATCCGAGAGCCTACGTGTCAAGAGTTCATCAAGTGTGGAGAAATATTACCGGAAATGATCCAGATGTGAGTCAAATTGAGCAGTCAATCTTGAGAGCTAAACGACAGATGGGACTGCCCTCACCAGTAAGAAGCAAACTGGCAGAGGTGGTTGGACTTGGGAGCATGACAAAAGGTGTCTATACAGATCATATAGCCCATCAAGTGGATCTGTACCGGAAAAAGGAACACAACCAGAAAGAACAGGACCAAGAAACTCTCAGAAAACTCATTCAAATACAACTGGTGGAGAATAAGAAGGAGAAGAAACAAGCTCTGGTTATGCAGAATCAGTGTAAACCAAATCAACAATCACTGCCACAGCTTCAACCGAACCAGTTCCAACCACAATTACCACACCAATAGCGGTACCAGTTGTTTCATATCCACAGCCAGTTTCTGGACAGAGACAGAATTGGAGAGGAAGAGGACGAGAAGGTTTAGGAAGAGGAAGAGGAGGAAGACTTAAGCCACACTTCCAGCAATCTTCAGAAGTGTGTTATAATTGTGGACAGGTTGGTCATTTTGCCCGTGAGTGTAATGGGCCAGAAGGAAACACCAGAGGGAATTTCAGAGGAAGATACAGGGGCCAGTCAAGATCATCTGGAGGACCGGTGAACCCTTATAGGGGCCCGGAGCAAGGATTCTAGAGGTGCCCAGAAGATCCGAAAGGGGGGTGTCAGCTGGTAGCATCAGGACCGGAAAAAGATCCAACAATTGAGGGGAAAGTAAACAAACGACCATTGGAAGTGATGGCGGATAGCGGAGCTGCTTTTACCTGTGTTCAGCCTGAAGATGCTACACATCTCCCTATGTCCAATCAACTAATTAGGACAATCGGATTTGAGGGAGTGAAACAGCTGATTCCTCTTACGGAACCAATTGAACTCTGCTATGAAAATCAGAAAATTACAATACCCATACTAGTATCAGAACATACACCTATTGCATTGTTGGGAAGAGATGCATTGTGTAAATTGAACTGTACAATAAAATGTACACCAGACGGCTGTCTGGTAGAGGTGCCAAAGGAAAATGTTTACCAATTGTCGATGACGACAGAGATGGATTCTTCTTCAGTATTCTGGATTGGAAATCTCAGTGAAGATTTTTTGAAGCAGGCTAAGATATGGGAGAAATTCATTGTGACAAACATGCCAGATGCGAGGCTTCCGGAATATCCATTTCATTGTACGCTCAAGTATTTCAAGAGTGCTGCTCAATCGGACTCAGAGGAATGGTTGAGTCATCAACCAAAGAAAGTTCAACTTAGCTCATGTTGCATAATTTTAGGACCACAAGGAGCAGCTATGAAGATAAACACAGACGATTATCTGGATAAAGAATTTGAGATTGAGAAGAGTGTGCCACATGTGACCTTGTTGGTTTCTGAAGGCTATGAGCAGAAGCAAATAGGAGAAATGATGACAGAAGCAGAGAAAGCTGTTTTCATACCGATGAAAGAGAATTTGGCGATTTGGAGGAGTGAAGATCATCGATTTCTCAAAATCATGATTTCGGCTGAAGGACAAGGAGAGCCACAAGCTGTACGGATAACACACGAATCTATTTGCAGTGTGAAGATGGATTCAGACCCTATGAAAGAGGAGATGTTGCAACAAGTTCCAGAATTTTTGTGGTCTCAACACAGTACCGATATTGGACTTGTGAAATCAGCCCAACCGGTGAAAGTTGAACTTCGACCAGGAGCCAGACCTCCTTGGAAGAATCAGTATCCATTGAAAGATGAAGCAATCCAAGGGATCGAACCACAAATTGAAGGACTTTCGAAAGCAGGTGTTTTAAGGACAACAAAAAATCCTCAGAGTAACACACCTTTGTTACCTGTGAAAAAACCAGATGAAACTTATCGTGTGGTTCATGATTTGAGAGCGGTGAATGAGGTAGTAACTGACTTTCCAGCGGAAGTGCCAGACCCGCATACCTTGTTAGCCCAAATTCCTCCTGATGCGACACATTTTACGGTGTTAGACTTATGTGGTGCATTTTTTAGTGTTCCACTTAGTGTAGAAAGTCAGGGTTTATTTGGGTTCACATATAAGGGACAGTTCTATGAGTACGATCGTTTGCCACAGGGTTTCCGGCATAGCCCTCACATTTTCAATAAAGTATTGAAGGAAGATTTGGTAGGGATAGATCAGATATTGCAAAGCACTGTCATTCAGTATGTAGATGATATAATTATCTGCTCACAGGATAAGGAAACATGTCATAGAGACTCAATTAAATTGCTACAGGTATTGGCAGAAAAGGGACATAAGGTTTCACAGAAAAAGTTGCAATATTGCCAGGAGAAGGTTGTTTATTTGGGTCAGAAAATAACGGACAGAAACAGAAGCATTTCGGATAGTCAATTGGAAGCTATTCGTAAGGCTCCGAAGCCTAGAACTGTCAGAGAGATGATGACATTTCTTGGTATTGCTGGATATTCTTCAGCTTGGGTTGAGAGCTATGCTAGTTTGACAGGACCTTTGAGAGCTATGGTTAAGGATACTGGAAATGGTCAACTCCATAGCAATCTTTCCTGGACACAGGAAGGCCTTGTGGCATTTGAAACGATCAAACAGAGGTTGCAGGAGGCACCTGCACTCACATTACCAGACTACTCTAAGAATTTTTTGCTATATGTGTCTACTTCTACTGGAGGTAAATATGCATGTGCAGTTTTCCTCAGCCTATTTCCTACTACTCTACTGCCTATTCAGAAGTAGAACTAGGACTACCACTGTGCTACAGAGCAATGGTGGGAGTATATTCAATGTATAACAAAGCATCATCTGTTACAATGGGTTACCCAGTAACAATTCTTACCCATCATAGTCTCAGAAATCTTCTGAACTTTGGGAAATATACATTGACTATGCCTAGGCTCAGAGACTATCATAGGCTCTTAGAGCAGGAAGATGTCACCCTAGTGAGGTGTGATACGGTGAATCCAGCCGAGTATTTGCCAACTTCAGAGGATGGTGAGCCACATGATTGTGTCCAAGAAGCAGAGAAATACTCAAGGCTTAGATCAGATTTGCAAGCCTTTCCATTATGTGAGGCAGACCTGGAGTATTGGACTGATGGGTCTTGTTATCGTGTGGGAGATAAATTGTGCGCTGGGTATGCAGTAGTCAAAGCCCAAGGAACTGGATTTGTCGTCGAAAAGGCTGAAGTAATACCACAGCCTGCGTCTGCACAACTTGCTGAACTTGTGGGGCTAACAGAAGCATGTTTGTTAGCGGAAGGAAAGCGAGTGACGATATACACTGATTCAGCATATGCACATAGTGTATGTCATCTGTTTGGAGCAGTGTGGAAAGGTCGAGGGTTTAAGAAAACGGATGGTTCTCCGATACAACATCATGCGCAAATAATGGAACTGTTGCATGCTATGATGAAGCCTAAAGAGATAGCGATAGCTAAGTGTGCAGCTCATAAGACAGATGTGTCAAAAGTCACACAAGGGAACAAAGCTGCTGATGAAGCTGCAAAAGCCGTCACAGGAGCGGACAAATTGGGCAAAGTTTTTCTGGTCACTCATGCAGTGGACTTGGAAGACAAAATTACGCTTAAGGATGTGATTTTGATGCAGGAAGCTGCTTCTACGATCGACAAACAATTATGGCTTGACCGAGGTGCCGTCAAAGATGCTACTGGTCTTTGGAGAAACCATGAGGGGTTGATAGTAGCGCCTCTAGACCTATTAGGTCTGATGATTCAGGAAGCACATGGGTTAGCTCATGTTGCAAGGGGGGAGGTTAAGAGAAAGATCACAAAGGAGTATGGTTTTTGGGCACCATATTTGCTTGAACAAGTTGACTATGTCATAGGCAGGTGCACAATTTGTCTGAAAAACAATGTTCGCAGGGGTGTGACTGTTCTTCCTGGCCACATTCCTACACCGAGAGGTCCTATGCGTGAGTTGGTTATCGACTTTGTTGATATGATAAAACCAGTTGATGGGAAAAGATACATGTTGGTGGTTGTAGATAGATTTTCACGATGGCCGGAGGCCTGTCCAACCAAGCGAAAAGATGCTCAGTCGGTTGCTAAGTTCTTGTGCAAAGAAGTCATAAGCAGGTGGGGACTTCCCGATCGAATATCCTCAGACAATGGGAAAGAATTTGTGGATAAATCAGTGAAATTGATGTTGCAAAAATTGGGAATTAAGCAACGTCTTGGAGCAGTTTATCACCCACAAAGTCAAGGGATTTGTGAAAAAATGAAGGGTGTCTTGAAAAATCGCATTGTCAAAATTTGCCAGCATACGTGTCTAAACTGGATAGCAGCGCTTCCTTTAGCATTAATGGTGTGTCGCTCAAGTGAGTTGCGTGATCTACATATGACACCCCATGAACTGGTCACAGGAAGAAGGATGCCTACGCCTTGTTTGCGAACAAGCGGAAAGGGTCCAAGCTTGGCTCTCTTGGAAGATGAAATGAGAGCGTACGTTACATATATGGCCAATTTTCATAAAAAGCTGTCCACTTATGTTTCTGACAGGCAAAGAAAAGAAGAGGTGCAGGAGAAGCTTGGTGAGCAAAAAAGGAGTACAGTGCAACCGGGGGACAAGGTGTTCGTGAAGGTATTTAGAAGGAAGTGGTATAACGAACGTCGTGAGGGACCATTTGAAGTTGTTCGTAGTACTGGAACAGCTGTCCAGGTTAAAGGATCTCCAACGTGGTATCATTTGTCACATTGTGTTAAAGCGCCTGGAGAAGTGGTGCCACGCACAGAGAGACAGGATGTTGAAGGCTCAAGAGAGCAGGATGAAGATAGGGAAGAACAGGTGGAAGGAGAGATGCCTGACAATATCCAGAGTCAAAACCCAGAAGGAGAGATTGTTCATGTTGTGGACAACATTGATGATAATGTGTACACTTCTGATGATGCCAGAGATGACTCTGCAATGGATGGAAAGGAAAAGAGATTTGGGGACATTGATTTTCAATACGTCCCAGACACAACAGGGAATATTTCAGTGGAATGTGAAACCGCGGAGATCACCAAGGGCAACTCTGTTACAGGAGAAGCTGATGATTCAGTTAGACAAAGTAGGCCCAGACCAGCTAGGAGAAAATCAGACCAAAACGTTACGAAAACTAGGGTTGAAGTAACCCTAGGAAAGTCAGCTCAGCTTCCATGCCAGTGCACGAGAGAGAACAGTGGTGAAGGGAAATTTAGAGTTCAGTGGGAAGATAACTATGGCAGGAGTTTAGATCTGTTAGGAGCAGTTGCATTGAGAAAGTATGCGTTGCTGAATGATAAGAGAAGAATGAAGATTGAGGGTGATTGTACTCTCTATGTGTACAATTCCCAGCAGGAGGATCAAGGTGATTATAAATGTATTTTTTTTAATCCACAGTTTGAAAGTGAGGGATTAGAGTCGGGACTGAGAGTTAATGTAGTGACACTAGTGGTGATAGATGGAAATACAAGTAAAGAGCTCCAAGGTGTAGGGAAAATAGATGAATCCACAACAATTACATCAACACTTCAACCTAATGCAACAACAGTGAGAAGCAATTCAACTCTTTCAACATTGACAGCTATTAAAGCTATGAATGTATCACATTTCATTACAATGGCGCCTCAGAAAATCGCTCCAACACCAATTTTAGAAGAAAAGACTGTCATTAGGGCTAGGATGGGTGGTACAGCTCATCTTCCTTGTAGATGTGAGAGACGGAGTGGGGGTGGTGACATTCCTCCCACGTGGAGAGATAATTATGGAGAAGAAGTGTTGTTATCAGGACTAGAAGTAGAAGCTGTGCCCCCTAGTCAAAGGAAGTATATTTTGTACAACGATATGAAATGGAAGAGGGTTATGAGTGATTGCTCACTTATTTTGCGTAATATTACATGGGAAGATCAGGGAGAATATACTTGTACTTATTTAGAGCCAGCATTCAAATTTGTTCCGGTTAAGAATTACTGGCTAGAAGGCTATGTAACCCGTAAGGTGACGCTTATGATGGAAGATTTAAAGTCTGTTGAAGTTTCCACAGTCACCAAAGGAGTTCAGGAGCAGTGTATTACAGTAGCTACTCCAACAATAAATAATACACAGAGGACATCTGTAACTTTGCCACTGGACCTAATTAAAAGTGTTAATACATCAACTAAAGCCACTATTTTAACAATAACTTTGGAAGAAATGAATGTTACAACAGCGATAACACGCCCCGGAAATGTGACACAGACACCAATAACAACTTTTCTGAAACTAAAGGATGTAGTAAACGTGACTCAGAAGTCTATGATACAGATGGAGAGTGCTGTAAATGGTAGTAAGGATAGTGTTGAAATAGGAGAACAGATGGTAGCAGTGAATCATGTACATTCATCTGCAATAATGGAGAATACTATCCCGGGGGTACAGGATGAGTTCTTTAATTTTGATGGAAGACAAGAAGATATATCTGATCAATACCGCTCGTTAGGGAAGAGAGAAACTAAATGGAAGGCATATGGATTTGATTCTTCTGTTTTGCAAATTAAAGATGGATGGGCAGGTAGGAATCTATGGTTCCAGCAGTTAACTCATTCTGTAAGATCAGTGAGGAATCTTGAGGGTCCATGTCTGCTGAGAATTCCATCACCAGGCACATGGGGTTCAATCTTAGAGACAGTGGCTCAACCTCTATCAACCGCGTGTCAATCTTATGCTTTATCATGGTTGTTGTATCAGCAACAATCATTAACAGATATGATGATGTCATTGTCGAAGCATTTGTTTAGGCCTAGGTTTAATTGCTCTTGGTTAAATGATTTACCCTATGTCAATTTGTTAGATCAGAATGAAAATCAGTTAACAGCGATTCCTGAAGCATTGGAGGTGAAACCAGTAAGGGCTAGAAGCTGTTTTTGTTCAAATAAAACATATGATGGACCGGGTATGTTTATGGGAATATCAGATTGTGATGATTATATGATGACTTTGGGTAAGCATGAACGTAAGGTTAGTGGTGAGACATATAAAGTAACTTTTTATGTTCCATTTAGTAAGAACAGAAGGACTTTGATGGTAAAAGATCAGCTTTTGCCTGGAAATGTGACTATTGGGAATTTTCGAGATATTTGGTGGGTTTGTGGTGATAAAGCATATATATTCTTACCCTATGGATGGACAGGATGTTGTTACATGTCGACGTTGAAGCTTCCATATGAGGTTTATACTATTCAAAAGGGAAAGGCATCGGACACTGCTAAATCTGATTCTAGGTCTGGAAATGGGGTGAAAAGGGAAATGGCACAATTTCATAGTTTGGAGTCCTACCATTGGAGGATAAGTCTAGGAGAGAAGTGGGGACTTTGACTTTTTCCATGGTATGGTGTAACATTTTTGGCAGATCACATTGATAACATTACCTATACTTTGCAGGGTTTTGCAAATGAAACGATACGAGGGTTTGGTCTTCTGTCAAATACTCAAAGAAGTCACAGACTGACGTTGTTGAAACATGATATGGCTCTTGACTATATTTTAGCCAAACAAGGTGGCTTATGTGTGGCTATGAATCTGACGGGAGATGATTGTTATACTTTGATCCCCGATAGTTCCGATAATATCACTAGTGTTATAGATGCATTGAAGAGTATAAGGGATGCGTTTGGTAGATCTGAAGGAGCTGGATGGTCAGCGAAGGCTTGGTTGCAAGATCAATTAGGCCCAGTGGGAGCAGTGATAGTTCAGATTTTAGTAGGAGCTCTTATAGCGCTGTGTGTAATGTTTTGCTTTTGTACTCTGTTATTGACTTTTGCGAAGGCTATGATATTGAGATGGGTTGGAGTTGTGATGCCTGGGGACAACACTCAGATGCCGTTGTTAACTGTTACTGAACTGGATGGAGATAAACAAGTAGGACTAGATGGAGTATTGATGGATAGATATCCATTTTGAATATCCGATCATTTTTCACGTCTTTAAAGGGGGAAATGGGATGTGATTCATTTTATATATAATTGTATATATCATTCTTATATTATTGCTGATATTGATGTTTTAATTTGCATGTGTTGTTTTGCAAAATATACTGTTTGGTCTTTTCTTTTCTTCCAGAAGCATATGGGGGAATATGTAGAGGGACTCAACTACTCAAACATGGACAATATGAATGGACTGGAGGAAGTGGAACAAGGAAGGTGTGGAAATGTTCAGATTCCATCATCCGACGTCGCATTGAAAGTCGACACTGTGGAGGAGATGAAGTGTAGTGGACTACATTCCAGTGTTATATTCTTTCTGTATTAATTTTTGAAGAATTATGTTTTCTGTTGTTGGGTACATGTGGGGACCTCGGATGTTTTTGTTTATTTCGTTGAAGCTTAGGGATATTGGGTCTAGGCAGGGACAGAGAGAATCCACAGGAGGGTCCGATGGGTCGACCAGCCTGAATGTGGACATTTTGATTGTATTTTGTTTGCTGGGGTTTTCATATGTATTCAATTGCATCATAGCTTAAAATGTATTGATAAAGATTTATAAATTGATCTGGAGTACTTAGGTGGTCGCCTAGGGCAGAGGGGCCGTGAGAGAATTTTCCTGTCTTGACTGACTGATGGATATTTGGAATGAAAGCTGCCAGACAGGTTTTTCGCTCTTACACTCCATAACAATTTATTTACACTCCATAACAATTTATTTACACTCCATAACAATTTATTTACACTCCATAACAATGTAATTACACTACATACAAAAATGTGTCTATATAAACATGTGTTTACTTTCCATCAATTTGGATTTATTGCTAAAGTTACTCAAGAAAGAAAAAGAAAAAAATGGTTATTTGTCATAATCCTATTCTCTTTGTTTTCGAGACTTAATTAGTCTCGAAGGGGGGAAATATGTAGTGTCTTAGGGTCTATGATTGTGCTGACGTTTGCAAAAAGTGTGTTAGAGGAAACTTGGCTCTGCTTGCTGAAACATCTGGAAAGCATTACTAAATTCCTGGAAAAAAGGATATGGGAAGATATGTAGAAAAGCCAGGGATTGGTGTATTAAAATCACGCCATACTATGTCACACAGGATATAAATGCCAGGTCTTGAACAAGGGAGAGGGGAATAGCAAATTACAGAATTGGCTCCGGCTGTTCTTCAGATATCTGCAGGTATCTGTAAATCTGACGCTGAAACTCTTTGTTATAATAAACCTTTATAAACAAAGTACAGTGTCAGCGGACTTTTTATCATCACGGCATTATCAGCAACGTTTGTCTTTTCATCACAAGGACACTAACATTTCCACTACAATAGTTACTCCACAATACTAACATAAATGTCAGCGTGAAAAGAAGGAAACCTGTACAGAATAAAAAATATTCCAAAATATGCATCCTGTTTGCGATAAGGCACTAAAGTAATGCTGCAAAAAATGTGACAAGAAAATTAACTTTTTGTCCTGAATACAAAGCGTTACCTTTGGGGAAAATCCAACACAACACATCACTGAGTACCACTCTTCATATTTTCAAGCATGGTGGTGGCTGCATCATGGTATGGGTATGCTTGTAACTTGCAATGACTAGGGAGTTTTTTTAGGATAAAAACAAACAGAATAGAGCTAAGCAAGGGCAAAATCTAAGAGGAAAACTTAGTTCAGTCTGCTTTCCAACAGACACTGGGAGACAAATTCACCTTTCAGCAGGACAATTACCTAAAACACAAGGCCAAAAATACACTGGAGTTGCTTACCAAGACGTCATTGAATGTTCCTGATTGGCCTAGTTACAATTTTGACTTACTGTAAATCGGCTTGAAAATACACTGCTCAAAAAAATAAAGGGAACACTAAAATAACACATCCTAGATCTGAATGAATGAAATAATCTTATTAAATACTTTTTTCTTTACATAGTTGAATGTGCTGACAACACAATCACACAAAAATTATCAATGGAAATCAAATTTATCAACCCATGGAGGTCTGGATTTGGAGTCACCCTCAAAATTAAAGTGTTAAACCACACTACAGGCTGATCCAACTTTGATGTAATGTCCTTAAAACAAGTCAAAATGAGGCTCAGTAGTGTGTGTGGCCTCCACATGCCTGTATGACCTCCCTACAACGCCTGGGCATGCTCCTGATGAGGTGGCGGATGGTCTCCTGAGGGTGGGGGTCACGCCCGGAGCCGGATCCGCCGCCGAGGTGGAATGCCCACCCGGTCCCTCCCCTGTGGTGTTTGGTTGGCGCGGTCGCAGTCCGCGCCTTTGGGGGGGGGGGGGGGGATACTGTCACGCCCTGGCTCTGGGGACTCTTTAATGTTGAGCCAGGGTGTTAGTTTCTATGTTTTGTGTTTCTATGTTGGCCGGGGTGGTTCTCAATCAGAGGCAACGTGAATCAGCTGTTGCTTGTTGTCTCTGATTGGGAACCATACTTAGGTAGTCGTTTGGCATTTGTGTCGTGTGGTATCTTGTTCCGTGTAAGGTTTATGTTTGGTAACCTTGGACTTCACGTATCGTTTGTTGTTTTGGTTCGTTGTGTGTACTCAATAAAAAGATGTACGCATATCACGCTGCGCCTTGGCCCGCTTCATTAAATGACGATCGTGACAAGGGATTACATTGGATTTTCTTCCTACAGATCTACACAACCTAATCCACATTTTCAAAGTGAAAGGAAATTATATACATTTTTCCAAATTAATAATAAAATAAAAAAACTAAGATGTTTGCATATGTCGTCACACCCGAAAGTTGTACAATCACTTTGGCACATTTTTCAGATATAAGTGGTATATTTTCAAAACTCTTAGTACAAAACTGATAACACTTGTAATTCCCCCTATTTAATGTTCAGAACCATTGATTGAGCATTCATTGGAGTTGAACACATCTTTGCGAGGCAAAAAATAGATGGTAAAATTGTCTAAATTAATATTTTTGAAGTGCTGAATACAAGGAATAACAGGGTAAATAGTATTTCAAACTGTATTTAGCTATGTACCAGTCAGTGGAGGCTGCTGAGGGGAGGATGGCTCATAATAATGGATGGAACGGAGTAAATGGAATGGCATCAAACACTTGGAAAACATGTGTTTGATGTATTTGATATCCTTTCACTGATTTCGTTCCAGCCGTTACAATGAGCCCGTCCTGCTCAATTAAGGTGCCACCAACCTCCTGTGGTACCAGCATGAACATTTTTTCACGTTTACAAAAAAAAATTCTTATCATTATTATTTGTTTGTATCCAATGTCAAGTTTGGAGCATGTTGAGAAAAACGTCAGTCTTACAGTTTAAGTATCCTTCTACAGTACATAAGTATAAGAAATCATCAGATGCCTCCCGAGTGGCGCAGTGGTCTAAGGCACTTCATTGCAGTGCTTGAGGCGTCACTATAGACCTAGTTTCGATCCCAGGCTGTGTCGTGACCGGGAGTCCCATAGGGCGGCACACAATTGTCCGGGTTAGGGAAGAGTTTGGCCAGGGGGGCATTACTTGGCTCATTGCGCTCTAGCGACTCCTTGTGGTGGGCCGGGTGCTTGCAGGCTGACTTCAGTTGAACTGTGTTTCCTCTGACACATTGGTGCTTCTGGGTTAAGCGAGCGGGTATTAAGAAGCGTGGTTTGGCGGGTCATGTTTCACGCATGACTCGACCTTCACCTCAAAAGAAACTAAAGAAAAACTCAAACCAAATTTAAAGACAGGAAGCAAACCAAAAATGTGGAGCAAAATGAAATCAGATAAAGGACTGTTTGTCTAGAAATCAAAATAGGGCGCGCCAACTAAAGATTTTAACCCTCCGCATATATCAAGAGCACTGGGCCAGCGACTCTTAAATAGTACCTGGGCCAGTACAGGTGAAACGCCTTCCCACTAACGAGATGGCAACCAGCACAGGTGTAACACATACTGACTAACGAGGTGACACCAATCGGTGCACCCTACGTGCTAACAAGCTATATGTGCTATAGTCCAACCTATCAATGAAATTCAGATATTATTTTACTGTGATTTTCAATCCAAGGATTTCAGCAGTGCATTGTACACTACACCATCATTTCAAATGGTAGCACATAGAGTGACTCTTTCCACTTTGCCCTACTGTATTGAAGCAATCAGCCATACATTGCCTTCGGAAAGTACTCAGACCCCTTGACTTTTTTAAAAATGTGTTCCTTTATAGCCTTATTCTAAAATGGATTAAATAAAACAATTTCCTCAGCAATCTACACACAATAACCCATAATGACAAAGTGAAAACAGGTTTTTTGACATTTTTGCAAATGTATTTGACATAGAAATTAAAACATATACAGGTTGAAAGTAATGACTAAATGTTCCACCCTTAAATATAGTTGTGAAATGTTCTTGTTTTAAGTATGATTAGTACTTTCTTAGTAGTGACTAATTATTACACCCCGAAACTGTGTGAGAATCTACTACCTGGTAATGGGTGAGTGTAGGACCAGTAAAGATTATGACATTGTGCTACTATTTAGCAATGTGAGTAAGAGTTAGGCCAGACAACAAAGGACAAGGAGAACTGTCTACAGGCAACTGAGAAACCAAGATAAAGAGGCCTCCCAATTTAGGGAGGAGAGAGACTATGATAAGAAAATGTGTGTGTATGTATGTGTATATATGTGTGTGTATGTATGTGTGTGTGTGTGTGTGTGTGTGTGTGTGACCTGATGGTCAGGAGAGCAGTTTTAAAGTGGAAAACTATAGCCCACCTGCAGAGGGTGGGATTTTTGTATGAATATTGTACGACCATTTTGTGGCAGAATTCTCAATGAATAAAGATCTCTGACTATTGCAACTGGGAGCTCTGTCCGTTTCTTGATCCAAAAGCCTTACAACCTTTTGGGAGACGCACAGAGACACTGAAATAGTTTGTTAAATAATTCTCATAACAGTATTAATACCTTATTATTTACATAAGTATTCAGACCCTTTGCTATGAGACTCGAAATTGAGCTCAGGTGCATCCTGTTTCCATTGATCATCCTTCAGATGTTTCTACAACTTGATGTGAGTCCACCTGTGGTGAATTCAATTGATTGGACATAATTTGGAAAGGCACACACCTGTCTATATAAGGTCCCACAGTTGACAGTGCATGTCAGAGCTCCGAGACAGGATTGTGTCGAGGCACAGATCTGAGGAAGGGTACCAAAACAGCATTGAAGGTCTCCAAGAACTCAGTGGCCTCCATCATTCTTAAATGGAAGAAGTTTGGAACAACCAAGACTCCTCTTCCTAGAACTGGCCACCCAGCCAAACTGAGCAATCGGGGGAGAAGGGCCTTGATCAGGGAGGTGACCAAGAACCCGATGGTCACTCTGACAGAGCTCTACAGTTCCTCTGTGGAGATGGGAGAACCTTCCAGAAGGACAACCATCTCTGCAGCACTCCACCAATTAGGCCTCTATGGTAGAGTGGCCAGACGGAAGCCACTCCTCAGTAAAAGGCACATGACAGCCCGCTTGGAGTTTACCAAAAGGCACCTTAATGACTCTGACAATGAGAAACAAGATTCTCTGGTCTGATGAAACTAAGATTGAACTTTTTGGCCTGAATGCCAAGCGTCACATCTGGTGGAAACCTGGCACCATCCCTACGGTGAAGCATGGTGGTGGCAGCATCATGCTGGGGGGATGTTTTTCAGCGGCAGGGAGAATTGTCAGGATCGAGTGAAAGATGATCGGATCAAAGTACAGAGAGATCCTTGATGAAAACCTGCTCCAGAGCGCTCAGGACCTCAGACTGGGGCGAAGGTTCACCTTCCAACAGGACAATGACCCTAAGCACACAGCCAAGACAACGCAGTAGTGGCTTCGGGACAAGTCTCTGAATGTCCTTTAGTGGCCCAGCCAGAGCCTGGAATTGAACCCGATTTAACATCTCTGGAGAGACCTGAAAATAGCTGTGCAGTGACACTCCCCATCCAACCTGACAGAGCTTGAGAGGATCTGCAGAGTAGAATGGCAGAAACTCCCCAAATACAGGTGTGCCAAGCTTGTAGCGTCATACCCAACAGGACTCGAGGCTGTAATCACTGCCAAAGGTGCTTCAACAAAGTACTGAGTAAAGTGTCTGAATACTTACGTAAATATGATATTTCAGTTTTTTTATTTTAAATAAATATAAAAAATGTCTAAATCCGTTTTTGTTTTGTCATTATGGGGGATTGTGTATAGATTGATGAGATACATTTTTTTTTTTAAATTAATTTTAGAATAAGGCTGTATTAAAAATAATTGATGAGATACATTTTTTTTTTAAATTAATTTTAGAATAAGGCTGTAACCTAACAAAATGCGGAAAATGTCAAGGGGTCTGAATACTTTCTGAAAGCACTGTATATGATTTGATTTAACCTTTCAACCTAAATTGATGTCAATAAATACATTTATAGGGTAAAAATCTAGAAATATAAAGGGTTCATCAGTTCTCAAACTGTAAACGTAAACTAGGCACTGTCAGCTTCCTGCCTCCTGTTTGTCTCCGGGCCTCTAGAGGTCATCTGTGTTCCCCTCTGCCTTAGTTCTTCCTCGTGTGTCCTTATTAGCTTGATCCAGGTCACCTGTGCCTTGTTTCCGCTAGAGTATTTTAGCTGTGTGTTTTCCCCTTGTTTCTCACTTGGTTTTTGAGTCCTGGCTATGTGTCTCCTGCTTTGTCCCACCGTGTCTTTCCAAGTAAGGTTTTCTAAGTTATCTTTAGTTTGTTTTTCTCCCCTCGTGGAGTTATTTTGTTTTGCCTCCTGTTTTGTTACTCTACCTCTGTTAATATACCTCTTTCTGAGAAGAACTTTTGTTGGACTATTTTTGAAGTGCGAAGAACCTTTGTTTTTACATTAAATCTACTTGCCTGGAGTATTGCCTTGGGTGTTTCATTTGGGTCCAACTATACCTCCTCTGTGGCTAAGGGGTAGAACCCCCAGCTCTCCACATCTGAGACCGGAATCCAAGCCCAGCTTGTGACAGAAAAACCAAGTCAATCATGGACCCAGAAACACTCAGTTCCCAGGACCTGTTGGCGGTGATCACTCGACATGAGGCTTCTTTCCAGCGCCATGAAGCTGTTCTCAGCCGACAAGAAGAGCTGATGGCTAGTCATTCTCAACTCCTGGCCGAAATGATGAGTTCCCTCCGCCAGCTCTTTGAACGCCTCCCTGGTCCTCTCCCTTCCCCCAGGTCACCCCCCAGTGACGACAGGCCTTCTCTAGTGGCGGAGCCCCGACTACCACCTCCCAAGCCCTTTTCTGGGGATCCAAGCTCTTGCCAGGGTGTCCTCACCCAATGCTCCCTCACCTTCGAGCTCCAACCCTCAAGTTTTCCCACAGACCGTTCCAAGATTGCCTACATCATTACCCTTCTTTCAGACAAGGCGCTCGCCTGGGCCTCTGCGGTGTGGCAGTCCCAGGAGGCCTGTTGTGACTCCCACGCTGCATTTGTAGAAGAGTTCAAGCGGGTGTTCGATCATCCTGTCAGTGGGCGGGAGGCTTCCAAGCGCCTACTGTCTCTCCGTCAGGGCCCCCGAAGCACGGCAGATTTTGCCATTGACTTCCGGACCATAGCAGCAAGGAGCGGATGGAATGATGAAGCGCTGAGGGTCTGTTTTCAGGGAGGGTTATCTGAGCCCCTTCAAGATGAGTTAGCCACCCGAGAACCAGCTGGAGATCTCGAGTCCCTCATAGCCTTGGCCATCCGCCTGGACAATCGTCTAAGAGAGCGGAGAACGGCTCGCCGCCAGGTGTCTCAGTCCCAAGTTCCTCTGAGAAGCTCTGTTTCTCCTGTTTGGACTCCGTCATTCAGAGCTTCCCCGGCTCCTGAACTGCTCCAGGATTCCCCGGAGAGCATGCAGTTAGGCCGTTCCAGGCTTTCTCCCAACGAAAGGGAACGTCGCATGAGGGAGGGTCGGTGCCTCTACTGCGGGGTTGCCGGCCACTTCCGCTCCACTTGCCCCGAGCTTTCGGGAAACGCCTGTCCCCGCCCAGCTACAGGAGGGCTGTGATGGGGAGAATTAGAGCTCCTCCTACTAACGCTGTCCTGGCTATTCCAGCCACTCTGTCCTGGGAGGGCCACCAGCATCGGGTCCAGGCTATGATCGATTCCGGTGCCGCAGGTGATTTCCTGGATGTAACCTTGGCTAAGGAACTTAAGATCCCTACCCAACTACTTCCTCAACCCCAGGCAGTTACAGCCTTAGATGGCAGACCTCTGGAACCAGGAAAGGTTACAGAGGCGACTCAGTCCCTGCGACTTACCATCTCTCAACACCAGCAGGAGGAGACCTTCTATCTCATTGACTCTCCCGAGTATCCTATTATCCTGGGTCACCCTTGGCTATGCAGACATAATCCCCAGATCGACTGGCCTACTGGCACCATTCTAAGCTGGGGTCCCACTTGCCAACTCACCTGCATGCTTCAGAGTCCCTCAGCCCCTAGTACCCAGTTTCAAGAGTCTGTTGACGTCTCCCGAGTCCCCAGTGTTTACCATCGGTTCAAGGCAGTGTTCAGCAAGGCCCGGGCTACTTCCTTACCGCCTCATCGCACGTATGACTGTGCCATTGATCTACTCCCTGGGTGCTGCCCTCCTAGAGGTCGGATCTTTTCCTTGTCCTCCCCCGAGCACGCAGCTATGGACACCTACATTAAGGAGTCCTTGGCAGCCGGCCTCATCTATGCCTCTACTTCCCCGGCTGGGGCGGGCTTCTTTTTTGTTGAAAAGAAAGACGGGGGTCTTAGGCCTTGTATTGATTACCGGGGACTCAACAAGATCACGGTTCGGAATCGATACCCCCTTCCTCTCATGGCCACTGCTTTTGAGCTGCTTCAAGGGGCTTCCATTTTTACTAAACTGGATCTCCGCAATGCTTACCATCTCGTGCGGATCGGGCAAGGAGACGAATGGAAGACGGCGTTCAACACGCCCACGGGGCACTATGAATATCGGGTGATGCCGTTCGGGCTCACCAATGCCCCCGCAGTATTCCAAGCCCTGATTAATGATGTTCTCCGGGATATGCTTAATCTGTTCGTCTTCGTGTACCTGGACGATATCCTCATCTTCTCGAGGTCACAGAAGGAGCATGAGGGGCATGTTAGCAGGGTTCTCCAGAGGCTCCTTGACAATCACCTCTACGTTAAACCTGAGAAGTGTGAATTTCATGTTTCTCAGACTCAGTTTCTCGGGTTTATTGTCACTCCCGGGCACCTAGAGATGGATCCCAAGAAGGTCAAAGCGGTCCACTGCTGGCCCACACCTGCCACGGTCAAGGAGGTTCAACGGTTCATTGGCTTTTCTAACTTCTATCGGAAGTTCATTAAGAATTTCAGCTCGGTGGTAGCCCCCTTGACGACGCTTACCAAGGGAGGAGGGACCAAGATTCACTGGGGTCCGGAAGCAGCAGGGGCCTTCGAGGATCTCAAGCGCCGCTTCACTTCTGCTCCGATTCTGGTGATCCCTGACCCAGAAAGACCTTTCGTGGTGGAGGTGGACGCCTCAGAGGTGGGGGTGGGAGCCGTCCTGTCACAGAGGGGTGAGGATGGGAGATTACACCCTTGTGCCTTCATGTCTCGCCGCCTGTCTGAGGCCGAGCGCAACTACCACGTGGGGGATCGAGAGTTGCTTGCGGTAAAACTAGCCTTGGAAGAGTGGCGCCATTGGCTTGAGGGGGCTCAGCACCCTTTCCAGGTTCTCACAGACCACAAGAACCTGGAATATCTCCAACAGGCTAAGCGGATGAACCCTCGGCAAGCACGATGGTCCCTTTTCTTTAATCGATTCCAGTTCCTCCTGTCTTACCGACCTGGCACCAAGAACGTCAAGCCGGATGCCCTGTCTCGAGCCTATTCTCCCGAGGTACAAGAGAAGCCCTTGGCATCGATTATTCCGAGGTCTAGGATCGTCGCACCTCTTCAGTGGGAACTAGAAAGAGGGGTACGAGAAGCCCTTGTCCATGAGCCCGATCCAGGCGGTGGTCCTGCCGGTCGCCTGTACGTTCCTCTCTCTGTTCGGGCCCGCGTCTTGCAGTGGGGTCATGAGTCGCCCTTGACATGTCATCCAGGCAGTGCTCGCACACTGGAATTCCTCCGACGGCGGTTTTGGTGGCCGTCCATCAAGAAGGACGTGCAGGTCTATGTTGAGGCCTGCCCTGTGTGCAACCAGGGAAAGTCGACACGCCAGCGACCCCAGGGACTGCTCCATCCCTTACCTGTTCCTCGAAGGCCATGGTCACACCTTTCTCTGGACTTTGTTACGGGACTTCCTCCATCCCAGGGCAACACCGTCATCCTAGTGGTGGTTGACCGGTTCTCTAAGGCTGCCCGGTTTATTCCCCTGCCCAAGCTGCCCTCGGCTAAGGAGACTGCTGAGCTCCTCATGAACCATGTCTTCCGGATATTTGGTATTCCCCTGGACGTGGTCTCCGACCGAGGTCCCCAATTCTCGTCCCGGTTTTGGGGGGCCTTCTGCAGGCTTATTGGGGCCACAGCCAGCCTATCGTCGGGGTTCCATCCAGAGTCTAATGGCCAAACGGAACGGATTAATCAGGATCTGGAGACCACCCTGCGGTGTATGGCGGCCAGTAATCCCACGTCTTGGGCCACCTATATCATTTGGGCTGAATATGCCCACAACACCCTCCAGTCCTCAGCCACCGGATTGTCCCCCTTCGAATGCCAGTTCGGTTACAACCCTCCATTATTTCCAGAGGAAGAGGCGCAAGTTGGTGTTCCCTCGGCCCAGCGCTTTGTCCAACGCTGTAGGCGGACCTGGAAGAAGGCCAGGTGTACCCTCCTTCGGACCTCCCAGAGATACCAAAGTCAGGCTAATCGCCACCGCCGGACGGCCCCTAGTTTCCGAGCTGGTCAGAGAGTTTGGTTGGCCACTAAGAACCTGCCCCTCCGGGTCGAATCCAAGAAGCTTTCCCAGAGATACATTGGCCCTTTCCGCATAGTTAGAAAAGTTAACCCTGTTTCTTATCGTTTGGTTCTCCCTCGCTCCCTTAGAATTAACCCCACTTTCCATGTTTCACTACTTAAACCTGTCTTGTCTTCTCCCTTTGCCCCCCCACGCAGACCCCCGCCACCTCCCAGGATCATTGACGGCCAGCCAGCCTACACAGTCCGCCGGATACTGGACTCCCGGAGGGTCCAGAACTCTCTGCAGTATCTGGTGGACTGGGAGGGCTACGGGCCAGAGGAGCGCTCCTGGGTTCCAGCCAGGGACATCCTGGACCCAGGTTTGATCCGAGATTTTCGCACCCTGAGGCCAGGGTGTTCTGGAAGGAACGTCAGGAGTCGTTCCTAGAGGAGGGGGTCCTGTCAGCTTCCTGCCTCCTGTTTGTCTCCGGGCCTCTAGAGGTCATCTGTGTTCCCCTCTGCCTTAGTTCTTCCTCGTGTGTCCTTATTAGCTTGATCCAGGTCACCTGTGCCTTGTTTCCCCTAGAGTATTTTAGCTGTGTGTTTTCCCCTTGTTTCTCACTTGGTTTTTGAGTCCTGGCTATGTGTCTCCTGCTTTGTCCCACCGTGTCTTTCCAAGTAAGGTTTTCTAAGTTATCTTTAGTTTGTTTTTCTCCCCTCGTGGAGTTATTTTGTTTTGCCTCCTGTTTTGTTACTCTACCTCTGTTAATATACCTCTTTCTGAGAAGAACTTTTGTTGGACTATTTTTGAAGTGCGAAGAACCTTTGTTTTTACATTAAATCTACTTGCCTGGAGTATTGCCTTGGGTGTTTCATTTGGGTCCAACTATACCTCCTCTGTGGCTAAGGGGTAGAACCCCCAGCTCTCCACATCTGAGACCGGAGTCCAAGCCCAGCTTGTGACAAGGCACTATACCGTTTTGGTTCAGTAGTTATCCATTTTGAGCAGTTTGATTAATGTATGAAAATTGAAATAGCGATTTTGTGCAGTGAACAAATGACTGAATTTCTTTGTTGTACTCAGTCAATTGAAAATGTGCTTAAGAGTTGTGAAACATGAGACATGTTGATCTGTTTAGAATTCTGTGCTTAGAGTTGTGAAAATATACCACATACTTGTGAAAATTGCACCAAAGTCATTGAAAAATAACTGCAATCAGATATCTGGTGACTTGTGAGTATATTTAATATAGTATTACAGTGGGGGGAAAAAGTATTTAGTCAGCCACCAATTGTGCAAATTCTCCCACTTAAAAAGATGAGAGAGGCCTGTAATTTTCATCATAGGTACACGTCAACTATGACAGACAAATTGAGAATTTTTTTTCCCAGAAAATCACATTGTAGGATTTTTTATGAATTTATTTGCAAATTATGGTGGAAAATAAGTATTTGGTCAATAACAAAAGTTTCTCAATACTTTGTTATATACCCTTTGTTGGCAATGACACAGGTCAAACGTTTTCTGTAAGTCTTCACAAGGTTTTCACACACTGTTTCTGGTATTTTGGCCCATTCCTCCATGCAGATCTTCTCTAGAGCAGTGATGCTTTGGGGCTGTCGCTGGGCAACACGGACTTTCAACTCCCTCCAAAGATTTTCTATGGGGTTGAAATCTGGAGACTGGCTAGGCCACTCCAGGACCTTGAAATGGTTCTTACGAAGCCACTCCTTCGTTGCCCGGGCGGTGTGTTTGGGATCATTGTCATGCTGAAAGACCCAGCCACATTTCATCTTCAATGCCCTTGCTGATGGAAGGAGGTTTTCACTCAAAATCTCACAATACATGGCCCCATTCATTCTTTCCTATACACGGATCAGTCGTCCTGGTCCATTTGCAGAAAAACAGCCCCAAAGCATGATGTTTCCACCCCCATGCTTCACAGTAGGTATGGTGTTCTTTGGATGCAACTCAGCATTCTTTGTCCTCCAAACACGACGAGTTTAGTTTTTACCAAAAAGTTCTATTTTGGTTTCATCTGACATTCTCCCAATCCTCTTCTGGATCATCCAAATGCACTCTAGCAAACTTCAGACGGGCCTGGACATGTACTGGCTTAAGCAGGGGGACACGTCTGGCACTGCAGGATTTGAGTCCCTGGTAGCGTAGTGTTTTACTGATGGTAGGCTTTGTTACTTTGGTCCCAGCTCTCTGCAGGTCATTCACTAGGTCCCCCTGTGTGGTTCTGGGATTTTTGCTCACCGTTCTTGTGATCATTTTGACCCCACGGGGTGAGATCTTGCGTGGAGCCCCAGATCGAGGGAGATTATCAGTGGTCTTGTATGTCTTCCATTTCATAATAATTGCTCCCACAGTTGATTTCTTCAAACCAAGCTGCTTACCTATTGCAGATTCAGTCTTCCCAGCCTGGTGCAGGTCTACAATTTTGTTTCTGGTGTTCTTTGACAGCTCTTTGGTCTTGGCCATAGTAGAGTTTGGAGTGTGACTGTTTGAGGTTGTGGACAGGTGTCTTTTATACTGATAACAAGTGCAAACAGGTGCCATTAATACAGGTAACGAGTGGAGGACAGAGGAGCCTCTTAAAGAAGAAGTTACAGGTCTGTGAGAGCCAGAAATCTTGCTTGTTTGTAGGTGACCAAATACTTATTTTCCACCATAATTTGCAAATAAATTCATAAAAAATCCTACAATGTGATCTTCTGGATTTTTTTTCCTCAATTTGTCTGTCATAGTTGATATGTACCTTATGGTCAATATCACCATAAGGTGCCTTTGAGACTTCCCCATTTCCCCCCCAAAAAGCTGAGATTTTCCATTGAACTTCATATTCATTGTATTAAGTATATGTTATGCTGTTAGAAATGCATATTGGTCAAGCTCCCACACTTTTTATAAATTAACTGCAAGCAGACAATTTACATGCAAACAGCAAAATATGTCCACCCTGTCATGGACAATTTCAAAGCAGAATAAATACATTGTAATTACATAGTGATTATAAAACGTACATTTTCAGAAAACTATTTAGTCACTTTCTCAACAATATATTTTAGTTTATGGGAAAAGTATTTGGATAATAATGAAATTATGGCAAACTATTTGTTTCTCTATAAAATCTGCGAGAGTTGCACTTTCTTTTCTAAATAAAATCTAACAAAAAAGATATCTGGTCAAACTTTCAAACAATACTATTTGGCCCTCATTTGTTTATAAAGGAATCACACAAAAGATTTTGCTAACTTGTGAAAATAATTTGTTTATTTTCATAGAACATGAAAATAACAGGGTGGACAGTGACATGACAGGGTGGACCCTGGGCATGACAGGGTGGACACGTTGTGAAATGTCATTGAATGGCCTCATAAATGCAAGGAACAATGCAAGAAAATGATGTAAAAAATGCCTTTTCCCATGTAGGGGGAAATTACAAGTTGAACAGACTGTTTTTGATCCACTCTACCTGCATGCAGCCACTGAATAAAGATGCCCAAAATGAGACATTAATGTGGCCTTCTAGCGTTAAACTCTGTACATCATTCTTCATGGTACCACTGTGGCCGTAGCTAAAACTGCATTGACTCACTGTGGCCGTAGCTAAAACTGCATTGACTCACTGTGGCCATAGCTAAACCTGCATTGACTCACTGTGGCCGTAGCTAAAACTGCATTGACTCACTGTGGCCGTAGCTAAAACTGCATTGACTCACTGTGGCCGTAGCTAAAACTGCATTGACTCACTGTGGCCGTAGCTAGACCTGCATTGACTCACTGTGGCCGTAGCTAGACCTGCATTGACTCACTGTGGCTGTAGCTAAACCTGCATTGACTCACTGTGGCTGTAGTAGCTAACAGGGTGTAGTAACATCAGTCAGTGGTGTGTTTTCTGTTCTCTTTAGATAAACAGAGAGCTCTGGTGGAGTTGAACAAACCAGTCTGGCAGCAGTGGTACAGTCCAAAGACTAAACCTCCTGAATGGTACCCTATCCCCTTTATAGCTGTCTAACTGGTGTTGTCTGTGTCCCAGATCTGTCTCTAGTTGCCTGGTCACAGATCTGTCTGGATGGCCCAAACAGACTTTCTCTCAGGCTGTGTCTCTATTTGTCTAGTTGTTGCACATCGTTTCCGTTCATTGCTCAAGCCGGCCTTGTGGCATTCTCTTACCTAATACCAAAGTTGCAGGGTCTGGATTCACAAAACATTTCTTAAGGTTTTCAAAATCCAGACTCAATGCATGGCTCACCTAGTCTCAACCTGCTTCCAAACAGCAGTACAGGGGAAGGGGGGGGGGGATAATGCACCAAATGTAAATATTGAACAGCCATGCATGTCCCCATCTGTAGCCTATTGGCTGTCTTGACTGAGTCTGCTTCTGGCACCAATAACATCCCTTCTCCTTCTATAGCAACTCCTTTATTGGTCACTTAGCAGGATGTTACAGTTTAGCACCAGCTTTATGTCTAACTATCTATACCTTTCAGTGCCAATACGACTGTGATGACAATTTGTAAGTCGCTCTGGATAAGAGCGTCTGCTAAATGACGAAAATGTAAATGTAAATGTACCAACAGATGTCGTCCCGAAGACTTGGCCATTTGAACTTGTTTATGCCATGGCGTTGCATACACTTAACTTTCACACTGTGCCCTTCTGCATCCATGATGATACCTGGGTATGCTTCATTGTCATAATTAACGACGCACCATTCTCCAATGTGCTTTACCTCAATCATTTCTGGTCTCCTAGGATTATCTGGTGTCTTTCCACATGCTGGGGACTTGTCAGATGAAACAGGAACATTAGCTAGAGTGACCTCTTGAAGGTTAAAGCAGGGGCAGTCCAAAACACCTTCCTCCCTTTTACACAGACATGAAATGTCTCTGTATTTCAGTTGGCCGGGTGTCAGACTGATAGCTTGGTGGATTCTCATAGTGCCTTTTATGGCAGCTATTGCAGGTACCTCAGGCTTTGATTCAATATCCCTCTCTGGGATGAAGAACAGCTCGACAGATGTGTCCAGGCTTTTCAGCTTGTTATACAAGCTCTGGGCATCAGGAATGTCTCCTCCATGGGCTACAATCCGGTCTGCTGACCTCTTGAGGGCCCCACCCACACCGTCTGGTGCCCCCTTCCCATGATTAGCCTCAAAGAAATTCCACGTTATTTCTTTGAAGCCATACTTGTAGGGTTCCGTTGAGAGGTAGAAGAAATTTCCCTTTTGTCGATACTTCGTTGCAGGCCCATCGCTGAAAAAATGAAGTGTGCTGACTTGAGGGTGTCGTTCTCTCACTACCTTCAGAACTGGATCAAGGTGGGCCCAGATGGCCACAGGGTTGTGTCTTCTGGAGGGTGATATGGAGCAGAAGGTGTGTGGCGCTTGTTCACCAGTGGTGTAGAGCACTCCAGTGTGCAGACTGGCCTGCTTGTGTGAGCCTCCAAAATGCACAGATTGTATTTCTTCGCTGTACTTACATGAGTAATTTTCGCTAAAATCTATATGCAAGAGGGACTCATTGTGCTTCAGACTCCTCCTGAGCTCCCTGTAGGCATCAAACTGCCATTTAATGTTGAAGACATGGCTCCTAAAATGGAGAAGCCTCTCCTGGAAATCTGTGTTAAGCCAATGATCTAACCTGGAGGGCCCTGGCTCATGCTGATTTTCAGGAGTTTCAGCAGGGGAGTTGGGTGGTGTCTCTGACTGTAGCAAAGCACTGGCCCTGTTTCTGGCTCTGGCTTGACTTTTTGCCTCTCTCCATTTCTTTCTTTTTGCCCTCTTCTCTCTCTCACTGAGCTCATTGACACCCTTCTTCTTTCCAGTCTCTCTGTCTTTTTTCCATTTGACCCTTTCTTTCTCAAGGTACTTTCTTCTTCTGTCTGGGTCAGCATCACGACGTTCCCGATATCTCCTTGCTATCTCAGCTCCTTTTGATCTCATTCCTTGAAAAAGACGATTCAAAATGTTCCCTTACACACTTTAATTGGCAGTCCCGGTAAACTAGGCTTGCATTATCAAACTAGGTTTGCTGATACCGATATCGCCCAAAAAATTGTCCATATTGTCCATTCTTACTATGTATAGCATGTACTGTTATAAAATGTGTGTAATAGCTGTTGTAATATGTGTAACATTATCAGTATGTGGCCTAAACTATGCACATGTCCTTCCTGTCATGAACCATGTCCACCCTGTCATGGAAGGCTTGCTGACAGGGTGGAAAATGACAGGGTGGACATTTTTGGCTAATGTTAGCATTTAATGAGCACATGGTGGACCTTCACTTAGCAACATACTACAGTTAGCAAGCTGACTGTGTACTGTTTTACAAATATATTTAAATGTTCTGATAGGTTTTTCTATCAATTGATATTTCACTATGACAGAGTGGACATGTTAAGCTTGACAACATCCAACTACACACATAATATGATGAAAATTATGAAACATAAGTGTAAATACTTACTCTGCAACTAGACACTGCTTCAGCCTTCATTGAAGAAAGACAAAATGCTCGTAGTGATGTCACTGAAAACATCAGTGGGTTTCTTAAAGGGGCAGTTACCCCATAATGACAGGGTGGACAGCAATTTCAGGGACACATGCAAAATGTTCAATATGATTATGAAAATACAATATACATGATCAAAATTACTTGTTTTATCAAATAACTTATTGTGGACAGTAAAACCATGTAAAAAAAAATTGATTTAGTATCATTTAACCACTTATTACACACACTGTAGTTAGCAGAGCAGTGTGTGGGACATGCCAAAATCACGTACATCCAATGAAAAAAATTTAATAAAATGAAGGAAACACTTTTTTAGAGACGTATCATTCTACTGATATGTGTGCAAATGTTTGGCCACTTATAATAAGACCTCAGACTTTCATTATTCTGCTACATTTTCATGATGACTGAGTGAGTCTGATGAGGACACCAAAGGCACCTCATAGTGATATTGACTCACCTATGATGAAAATTACAGGCCTCTCATCTTTTTAAGTGGGAGAACTTGCACAATTGGTGGCTGACTAAATACTTTTTTCCCCCACTGTATTTACAAGCATGCTTTTTATATGTTTCATTATTTGTATTTTCTCTATCCACAGTAAAAAAAAAAAAAAGCCCAACATCAGAATGCTCAGTGCAGTGGAGCCATATCCCGCCATTCTGCAACCCACATCCTTGTTCTGAACAATCAACATATCTTTATCTTTCACTTCATCAGCAGGAGGAAACACCTGGAATAGCTCTCATCATGGAAGCTAAAATATAATTCAACTATGTATCATGATTAGTCATTGAATTGTAATCATTTGGTATCTAGTACTATTGTAGCAAAAGTGTAATACATTTCAGTCTGAGTTTGTTGACTGAATGTGTTGAATGACTAAAGTAACAGTAAGTTGAAAAATGTCACTATTTGGCACCTAGTGAACTGCAGAAGCCTGTGTAAATAGAAGTCTCTGCAATAAAGCACCCAGTAACTGTTTGTATTCACAATTTGAATATATACATTTACATTTTACATTTACGTCATTTAGCAGACGCTCTTATCCTTGATGGAAATAAAGATAGGGAAGTTCAGATTTAAATGCAAATATTAAACCATTTTCAACTTGGTTGGTGTGTAAGCGTGTGAGTGGGAGGGTGTGTGTGTGTGTATATATAAAAACATGTTTTAAAGATTCATAGTACATGACAGGTAGAGACTGAGTACTGAACAACAATTAACTTGCTAATGACACGCCTATTCTCAATGTCTATTCAGTAAAACTGTCACACTCTGGTTCTAGGACTTTTTGTGTTTAGTCAGGGTGTGTAGATTTCCGTGTGTTGTGTACTGTGGGTAGTGTCTAGGTGTTCGCGTTCTATGTTTGGTCAGTGACTCCCAATCGGAGGTAACGAGTGTCAGCTGTCGGCTCGTTATCTCTGATTGGGAGCCATATTTAAATGTCTGTGTTCACCTTGTGGTGGTGGGTTTTTGTTCTTTATTCAGTCGGTGTAACTGAGGACGTCACGGATCGTGTTTTGTTTTGTCGTGTGTTTCAAAATTAAAATCATCCTGTTCACTCCCAACGCTGCGCTTTGGTCATACTTCATTGGCGATCGTGACAGAAAAACCCACCACAACGAGACCAAGCAGCAGTTGGATAACGAGTGGTGGAGCCAGAAGAGCGAAGGTTGGGAGAGGACTATGGAGGCCTGGTCCACCGAGAGGAGAGACCCCCAGAAAATTTTTAGGGGGGGGCTCACGACGTCGGGGCAGAAGGTGTACGGCCCGGAGGAGTGCAAGAGGTTGGCAGATATGGCCGCCAGTTTAAGGGGGCCACTGGTTACGAAGGGGATGGAAAGTGTGGAGGCACGGCGAGAGGTACTGGGGGGTGTTTCCAGTCCGGTCCGGCCCGTTCCTGATCCCTGTGTAGGGCCAGGGGTGTGTGTCCCCAGTGCGGTTCTGTCTGTCCCTGCTCAACGCACCAAGCCTACGGGGTGCGTCGCCAGCCCAGCTCGGCCTGTTCCTGCGCCCCGCACCAAGTCTGTGGTGCGTTTCGCCAGCCCAGCCCGGCCTGTCCCTGCTCAACGCACCGAGCCTACGGGGTGCGTCGTCAGCCCTGTCCAGCCAGAGCCGTCCGCCAGACAGGATCAGCCAGAGCCTTCCGCCAGACAGGATCAGCCAGAGCCTTCCGCCAGCCATGAGCAGCCAGATCCTTCCGCCAGCCATGAGCAGCCAGATCCGTCAGCCAGCCATGAGCAGCCAGATCCGTCAGCCATCCATGAGCAGCCAGATCCGTCAGCCAGCCATGAGCAGCCAGATCCGTCAGCCAGCCATGAGCCGTCCAGCCAGGATCCGCCAGAGCCGTCCAGCCAGGATCCGCCAGAGCCGTCCAGCCGGGATCCGCCAGAGCCGTCCAGCCGGGATCCGCCAGAGCCGTCCAGCCGGGATCCGCCAGAGCCGTCCAGCCGGGATCCGCCAGAGCCTTCCAGCCGGGATCCGCCAGAGCCTTCCAGCCGGGATCCGCCAGAGCCGTCCAGCCGGGATCCGCCAGAGCCGTCCAGCCGGGATCCGCCAGAGCCGTCCAGCCGGGATCCGCCAGAGCCGTCCAGCCGGGATCCGCCAGAGCCGTCCAGCCAGGATCCACGCACCAAGCCAGGGGCGCGTGTCGTCAGTCCGGTTCCGGCCAGCGGGGCTAGGCAGGACCAGGGGTACTTTGGGGGGTTGGAGAGGAAGTGGGGAGGAAGCCCGGAGCCGGAGCCGCCGCCGAGGAGGAATGCCCACCCAGCCCTCCCCTGTTTGCTTGTAGTTAGGCGCGGTCGCAGTCCGCGCCTTTGGGGGGGGGTACTGTCACACTCTGGTTCTAGGACTTTTTGTGTTTAGTCAGGGTGTGTAGATTTCCGTGTGTTGTGTACTGTGGGTAGTGTCTAGGTGTTCGCGTTCTATGTTTGGTCAGTGACTCCCAATCGGAGGTAACGAGTGTCAGCTGTCGGCTCGTTATCTCTGATTGGGAGCCATATTTAAATGTCTGTGTTCACCTTGTGGTGGTGGGTTTTTGTTCTTTATTCAGTCGGTGTAACTGAGGACGTCACGGATCGTGTTTTGTTTTGTCGTGTGTTTCAAAATTAAAATCATCATGTTCACTCCCAACGCTGCGCTTTGGTCATACTTCATTGGCGATCGTGACAAAAACCTGTTAAGGTGATTGGCAGTAGTGCGTCAATTGAATGCATTCATTGTAAGGTAATTTCCTCAAGCTGTATACTGATTAACATGCAGATTCTCAATGCTTATTTGGGGAACAACGGACACCTGCATAAATAGAGCTCTCTGCTATAAGGAAAGACCAAGTCAGTTGCACAACTGAATGCATTCAACCAGAATGTGTCTTCTGCATTAAACCCAAACCCTCTGAATGAGAGTGGCATGGGGGGCTGCCTTAATCGACGTCCATGTCATTGGTGCTTGAGGAGCCGGTGTTCTTAACTGACTTTTCCAAGGGCAGAACGGCAGATTTTTTTCACCTTGCCGGCTCGGGGATTCAAACCAGCAGCCTTTCACTTACAGGCCTAGCACTCTTTATTGCTAGACTACCTTGCCACCCAAGATTTGTGAGTATATTTAATATAGTATTATTTACAAGGATTCTTTTTATATGTTTTATTATTTGTATTTTCTCTATCCACAGTAAAAAAGCCCAACATCAGAATGCTCAGTGCAGTGGAGCCCATATCCAGCCATTCTGCAACCCACATCCTTGTTCTGAACAATCAACATATCTTTATCTTTCACTTCATCAGCAGGAGGAAACACCTGAAATAGCTCTCATCATGGAAGCTAAAATATCATTCAACCATATATCATGATTAGTCATTGAATTGTAATCATCTGGTATCTAGTACTATTGTAGCAAAAGTGTAATACATTTCAGTCTGAGTTTGTTGACTGACTGTGTTGAATGACTAAAGTAACAGTAAGTTGAAAAACATCACTATTTGGCACCTAGTGAACTGCAGAAGCCTGTGTAAATAGAAGTCTCTGCAACAAAGCACCCAGTAACTGTTTGTATTCACAATTTGAATACATGGCCCCTTGATGGAAATAAAGATAGGGAAGTTCAGATTTAAATGCAAATATTAAACCATTTTCAACTTGGTTGATGTGTAAGCGTGTGAGTGGGAGGGTGTGTGTGTGGGTGTATATATAAAAAAAATGTTTTAAAGATTCATAGTACATGACAGGTAGAGACTGAGTACTTAACAACAATTAACTTGCTAATGACACACCTATTCTCAATGTCTATCCAGTAAAACTTGTTAAGGTGATTGGCAGTAGTGCGTCAATTGAATGCATTCATTGTAAGGTAATTTCCTCAAGCTGTATACTGATTAACATGCAGATTCTCAATGCCTATTTCGGGAACAACGGACACCTGCATAAATAGAGCTCTCTGCAATAAGGAAAGACCAAGTCAGTTGCACAACTGAATGCATTCAACCAGAATGTGTCTTCCGCATTAAACCCAAACCCTCTGAATGAGAGTGGCATGGGGGGCTGCCTTAATCGACGTCCATGTCATTGGTGCTTGAGGAGCCGGTGTTCTTAACTGACTTTTCCAAGGGCAGAACGGCAGATTTTTTTCACCTTGCCGGCTCGGGGATTCAAACCAGCAGCCTTTCACTTACAGGCCTAGCACTCTTTATTGCTAGACTACCTTGCCACCCAAGATTTGTGAGTATATTTAATATAGTATTATTTACAAGGATTCTTTTTATATGTTTTATTATTTGTATTTTCTCTATCCACAGTAAAAAAGCCCAACATCAGAATGCTCAGTGCAGTGGAGCCCATATCCAGCCATTCTGCAACCCACATCCTTGTTCTGAACAATCAACATATCTTTATCTTTCACTTCATCAGCAGGAGGAAACACCTGAAATAGCTCTCATCATGGAAGCTAAAATATCATTCAACCATATATCATGATTAGTCATTGAATTGTAATCATCTGGTATCTAGTACTATTGTAGCAAAAGTTTAATTGCTACAATAGCTATTTTGCACCAAGTGATCCACAGAAGCCTGTGTAAATAGAGCTCTCTGCAATAAAGCACTCAGTAACTGTTGGAAAACCCTGATTTCGAGAATACTTATTTGTATTCACAATTTCAATATATGGCCCCTTAATGGAAATAAATTATACAGAAGTTCAGATTAAAATGCAAATATTAAACCATTTTTAACTTGGTTGGTTTATAAGCGTGTGAGTGGGAGTGTGTGTGTATTTCTTTTAAAAAATGTTTTAAAGATTCATAGTTCATGACAAGTAGAGACTGAGTACTCAACAACAATTAACTTGCTAGTAACACACCCATTCTCAATGTCTATTGCATCAATCGGTGGTGGACACCATGATATACAGTAAAGTTTAGTAAAGATGTTAGGTACAGTGGGACATTTTGTAAAAGGGCTTTATAAATTAAAACATAGCTTGTATCAACCTACGTGACATCAAAGATGACGACATACAGTGCCTTACAAAAGTATTCATCCCCCTTGGCTTTTTTCCTATTTTGTTGCATTACAACCTGTAATTTAAATTGATTTTTATTTGGATTTCATGTAATGGACATATACAAAATAGTCAAAATTGGTGAAGTGAAATGAAAAAAATAACTTATTTCAAAATGAATGCCCATAAATAAGATCTGGTGCATCCAATTACCTTCAGAAGTCACATAATTAGTTAAATAATGTCCACCTGCACCTGTGTGCGATCTAAGTGTCACATGATCTCAGTATATATACACCTGTTCTGAAAGGCCCCAGAGTCTGCAACACCACTAAGCAAGGGGCACCACCAAGCAAGCAGCACCATGAAGACCAAGGAGCACTCCAAACAGGTCAGGGACAAAGTTGTGGAGAAGTACAGATCAGGGTTGGGTTATAAAAAAATATCCGAAACTTTGAACATCCCATGGAGCACAATTAAATCCATTATTAAACCTGCCAAGAGAGGGCCGCCCACCAAAACTCATGGACCAGGCAAGGAGGGCATTAATCAGAGAGGCAAAAAAGAGACCAAAGATAACCCTGAAGGAGCTGCAAAACTCCACAGCGGAGATTGGAGTATCTGACTATAGGACCACTTTAAGCCGTACACTCCACAGAGCTGGGCTTTACGGAAGAGTGGCCAGAAAAAAGCCATTGCTTAAAGAAAAAAATAAGCAAACATGTTTGGTGTTCGCCAAAAGGCATGTGGGAGACTCCCCAAACATATGGAAGAAGGTACTCTGGTCAGATAAGACTAAAATTGAGCTTTTTGGCCATCAAGGAAAACGCTATGTCTGGCGCAAACCCAACACCTCTCATCACCCCGAGAACACCATCCCCACAGTGAAGCATGGTGGTGGCAGCATCATGTTGTGGGGATGTTTTTCATCGGCAGGGACTGGGAAACTGGTCAGAATTGAAGGAATGACGGATGGCGCTAAATACAGGGAAATTCTTGAGGGAAACCTGTTTCAGTCTTCCAGAGATTTGAGACTGAGACGGAGGTTCACCTTCCAGCAGAACAATGACCCTAAGCATACTGCTAAAGCAACACTCTAGTGGTTTAAGGGGAAACATTTAAATGTCTTGGAATGGCCTAGTCAAAGCCCAGACCTCAATCCAATTGAGAATCTGTGGTATGACTTAAAGATTGCTGTACACCAGCGGAACCCATCCAACTTGAAGGAGCTGGAGCAGTTTTGCCTTGAAGAATGGGCAAAAATCCCAGTGGCTAGATGTGCCAAGCTTATAGAGACATACCCCAAGAGACTTGCAGTTGTAATTGCTGCAAAAGGTGGCTGTACAAAGTATTGACTTTGGGGGGTGAATAGTTATGCACGCTCAAGTTTTCAGTTTTTTTGTATTATTTCTTTATTGTTTCACACAAAAAAATATTTCGCATCTTCAAAGTGGTAGGCATGTTGTGTAAATCAAATGATACAAACCCCCCAAAGATCAATTTTAATTCCAGGTTGTAAGGCAACAAAATAGGAAAAATGCCAAGGGGGGTGAATACTTTCGCAATCCACTGTAGGGAATAGAGTACCATTTGGGATGCTGACACAGTCTCTGATCTGATCTCAGACCAGCACAAATGGATTCTCAGCAGCTCCCTAGGGAAAGCATTGTGCCTGTATCTCACTGTTAATACATGTATACAGTGCCTTGCAAATGTGTTCATACCCCTTGGATTTCTTCACATTTTGTGTTACAAAGTGGGATTAAAATGGATTTAATTGTATTTTTTTTGTCAACAATCTTCACAAAATACTCTGTAATGTCAAAGTGGAAGATTAAATAACTTAAATATAGTTGTTGCATAAGTATTCAGCTTTCTGAGTCAGTACATGTTAGAAACACATTTTGCAGAAATTACAGCTCTATGTCTCTAAGAGGTTTACACACCTGGATTGTGCAATATTAGCCCATTATTCTTTTCATAATTCTTCAAGCTCATTCAAGATGTTGGGGATCATGGCTAGAGAGCCATTTTCAAGTCTTGCCATAGATTTCCAAGCATATTTAAGTCAAAACATTCACTGTCTTCTTGGTAAGATTTGGCCTTGTGTTTTAGGTTATTGTCCTGCTGAAAGGTGAATTCATCTCCCAGTGTCTGTTGGAAAGCAGACTGAAGCAAGTTTTCTCTAGGATTTTGCCTGTGCTTAGCTCCATCCCATTTATTTTATCCTGATAAACTCCACAGTATTTGCCGTTTTCAAGCATATCCATACCATGATGTAGCCACCACCATGCTTGAAAATAAGGAGGCAGCTAATCAGTGATGTGTTGTGTAAGGTTTTGCATTTAGGCCAAAAAGTGTTTTCCTTTGTTGTGTTTTTTTGCAGTATTACTTTAGTGCCTTGTTGCATACAAGATGCATGTTTTGGAATATTTTGGTATATCATTCTGTATATTTGTATTCTTCTTTTCACTCTGTCAATCACCAATGGCCTCATGGTAACATCCCTGAGCAATTTTATTCCTGTCTTGCAGCTCAGTTCAGAAGGATGACTGTATCTTTGATGTGTCTGGGTGGTTTAATACATCATCCACAGCATAATTATTAACTTGACCATGCTTAAAGAGCTATTCAATGTCTGATTTGTTATTGTTACCCATCTACCAATCACTGCCCTTCTTTATGAGGCTTTCGAAAAGCTCCCTGGTCTTTGTAGTTGAATCTGTTCTTGAAATTCAATATTTGACTAAGGGACCTTACAGACGTTGTATGTATGGAGGACATGTCAACCCCTATTATTTCACACAGAGTGAGTCTATTTAACTTATTATGTGATTTGTTAAGCCACATTTTACTCCCAAACTAATTTAGGCTTGTGTAAACAAAGGGGCTGAATATTTTAATTTATATATTTATTTGACCTTTATTTTATCAGGGAGTCATACTGAGACCAATGTCTCTTTTACAGATGAGCGCTGAATTACATAAATGACAGAAAATACACATCAAAATATAAATACAAACTGCAAGCGGAAAGAAAGAAAAACAAAATCATTAATCATTAATAAGGTCATCAATCAGCTTTCTGAATTGCCCTAGAGGCACCAAAACAACATATTTAAGAGCATTTTGAAGATTGTTCCACAAAGAAGGTGCAAGACAACTAAAAGCTGATTTAACTAAATCAGTAGAGACCAAAGGAATTTCCAGAGTTAGCCATCCCTGAGACCGGGTGTGGTAACTCGTATGTCTACCCTGTAAATTTTTTATTTAAAAATCCTGTAGTAATACGGTAAAAAGTCTGGCAGCAAAGTTGCCAAACAAAAGCTGTCAAATAACAGACACATATTGTAGAAAAAACAACATAGATAAACTGTAATATGGTAATTTACTATACCTTAAACACAGTATACTGAATGATTTTTATTTTTTTTACAGACATTGACCCTTATTCCCCCCACAAATCCAATTTATTTAACTGGTATGGAACATCAAAAAAGTGTATTGTCCTGTTGAAAAACGGAATTAACTCATTAATATACACTGAACAAAAATGTAAACGCAACATGTGAAGTGTTGGTCCCATGTTTCATGAGCTTAAATGATCCCAGAAATTCTCCATATGCACAAAAAGCTTATTACTCATAAATTTTGTGCACAAATTTGTTTACATCCCTCTTAATGAGCATTTCTCCTTTCCCAAGATAATCCATCCACCTGACAGGTGTGGCATATCATATATGAGGACCATGCCTCAGGACTACCTGGCCTGATGACTCCTTGCTGTCCCCAGTCCACCTGGTCGTCCTGCTGCTCCAGTTTCCACTCTTCTGCTTGAGGCTATGGAACCCTGACCTGTTCACCGGACGTGCTACCTTGTCCCAGACCTGCTGTTTTCAACTCTCTCTCTCCACCACACCTGCTATTTCAACCTCTAAATGCCCGACTATGAAAAGCCAAGTGACGTTTACTCCTGATGTACTGACCTGTTGCAACCTCTAGAACCACTGTGATTATTATTTGACCCTGCTGGTCATCTATGAACGTTTGAACATCTTGGAGAAAAATCTGGCCTTAATGGCCATGTACTGTTATAATCTCCACCCGGCACAGCCAGAAGGGGACTGGCCACCCCTCAGAGCCTCGTTCCTCTCTAGGTTTCTTCCTAGGTTTCTGCGTTTCGAGTTTTTCCTAGCCACTGTGCTTCTACATCTGCATTGCTTGCTGTTTGAGGTTTTAGGCTGGGTTTCTGTATAGCACTTTGTGACATCTGCTGATGTAAAACGGGCTTTATAAACAAATGTTGATTGATTGATTGATCCAGAAGCTAATTAAACAGCATGATCAATACAAAGGTGCACCTTGTTCTGGGGACAATAAAAAGGCCTCTCTAACATTTGCATATTTGTCACACAGCACAATGCCACAGATGTCTCAAGTTTTGAGGGAGCATGGAATTGGCATGCTGACTGCAGGAATGTCCTCCAGCGCTGTTGTCAGAGAATTTAATGTTAATTTCTCTACCATAAGCCGCCTCCAACGTTGCTTTAGAGAATTTGGGAGTACGTCCAACCGGCCCCACAACCGCAGACCACGTGTAACCACGCCAGCCCAGGACCTCCACATCCGGTTTCGTCTGAGACTAACCACCCGGACAGCTGACGAAACTGTGGGTTTGCACAACCTAATAATTTCTGCACAAACGGTCAGAAACTGTCTCAGGGAAGCTCATCTGCGTACTCGTCATCCTCAACAGGGTCTTGACCTGACTGCAGTTCGGCGTCGTAACCGACTTCAGTGGGCAAATGCTCACCTTCAATGACCACTGGCACGCTGGAGAAGTGTGTTCTTCATGGATGAATCTCGGTTTCAACTGTACCAGGCAGATGGCAGACAGCATGTATCGAGGAGGCGGGTGAAGTGGAGGGACGTATATACCCCTGGCCCAGGGACTCGGAGACTTATGTTTCCATGGCCTCAGTTTCAGCCTGCGACAGTGGGTACACATGACTCCTGGGAGGTACAGCGTCTACCCGAAGGTTTATCGCGCAATCCCCCGCCCGATGAGAAAACGCGTGCGCCAAATCAAGGTATTCGGGGGGAATGCGCACGGTGGAGGTACTGTCTGGACTTTCCACCGTGGTTGCACCAACGGAAACATCTAGACATCTACCCTGACACTCTTGCGACCACCCCGTGAGAGCCCTCTGCGGCCATGAGAAGGTGGGGTTGTGGAGTGCTAGCCACGGGATACCTAATACCACAGGGAAAGCAGGAGACTCAATAATCGAAAAAATTACCTGCTCACAATGTGTCTCCTGGGTGATCATGGTGACTGGTATCATGACTTCCGTAACAAACCCAGACCCTAATGGTCGACTATCGAGTGCTCTGATGGGGAGTGGAATAGATAGGGGAACCAATGAAATACCTTGACGGCGTGCGAATGCCCTGTCCATAAAGTTCCCAGCTGCGCCTGAATCGACTAGCGCCTTACACTGGGGAACTACCATGTGGTCGGGAAAGTGTATAGGTAGGGTACAGTGCGCAGCAGAGGGCTCTGAACAAGTGTGGGTGTTCGATACCTGGCGTGATGCGTGAGTGCCCTGCCTGCCGCCTCCAGGCCCAAAAGAACGTTGACTACGACATGTGGTGTACTCACCCTTCGTGCCACCAGAGTGGCACTGTCGCTATCCTCCTCCGCTCTCTCGGCCGGCGGCTCCACCCAGCTCCATCAGCTCGGGATCCGAGTCGTCTGGGGGTGTTAATGGGCAGACCCCTACCAGGACGTCCTCTGGTTGACAGCAGGTTGTCCAAACGAATGGCCATGTCCACCAGTTTGTTGAAAGACAACATGGTGTCCCGGCTGGCTAGCTCCCGTCGGACGTCCTCCCGCAGATGGCACCGGAAATGGTCGATCAGGGCCCGCTCGTACCACCCAGACCCCGCTGCCAGCGTCCGAAACTCCAACTCGTCCTCCAACGCGTCCTCGTCCCCTGCCTCAGAAGCGAGCAAACTCCCCGTAGTCCTCCAACGCGGCTCCTCCTTCGTTCCACACCACGTTGGCCCACTCCAGGGCTTTCCCACAGAGGCAGGAAACGAGAAGAAACCTTCTCCCGCTCCGATGGTGCCGGCCTGATCCTGGAGAAGTACAGCTCCATTTGGAGGAGGAATCCCTGGCACAGCGCCGCCATCCCATCAAACACCCGTGGTCTGGATATCTAGATCCTTCCGGGTGCTGGGGTGTAGGTGGCTGGATCCGGTTGACCAGCTGGTCTCAACAGATTGGGACCTCTCCTCTCCAGGCATTGGACGACCTGAAGAACCCGATCCATTGCTTCCCCCAAGCTGGCCAGCATCGTGGAATGCTCCTGGACCCGTGCCACGACTCCAGGCATGCGCTCTTCTCCCGCTGACTCCATAGCGGGTGGGTTTTTCTGTGATGAATGTGATGGAAAGGAGTCAGGCGCAGGAGGGTAATCACCGAATACAGAGTTTATTCCTTCGTAGACACACAAATGCGCTCAAATAGCGATAAACGAAACAGGCACATGGGAAACTATCATCCCTGGCAAATGCACTGTAACGGATATCCAATAATACATAGGCACAGGGGAAAATCTACCCTGGCAACAACTAGTTATGAGTAGCTCCACCGAGCTACACTACTCTCACTCATAACAATCACCCACAAGGACAAGGGGGCAGAGGGAACACTTATACACGGACTAATTAGGGGATTAGAACCAGGTATGTGTGATTGACAAGACAAGACAATTGTGATGATGATTGGGCGGCAGTGGTTAGTAAGCCGGTGATGACGAATGCCGAAGCCTACCCGAACAAGGAGGGGAGGCAGCCTCGGCCAAGGTCGTGACAATTTATTTCAGCTTTTATTTCTTTCATCACATTCCCAGTGGGTCAGAAGTTTACATACACTCAATTAGTAGTTGGTAGCATTGCCTTTAAATTGTTTACCTTGGGTCAAACGTTTCGGGTAGCCTTCCACAAGCTTCCCACAATAAATTGGGTGAATTTTGGCCCATTCCTCCTGACAGAGCTGGTGTAACTGAGTCAGGTTTGTAGGCCTCCTTGCTCGCACACGCTTTTTCAGTTCTGCCCACAAATGTTCTATAGGATTGAGGTCAGGGCTTTGTGATGGCCACTCCAATACCTTGACTTTGTTGTCCTTAAGCCATTTTGCCACAACTTTGGAAGGATGCTTTGGTTCGTTGTCCATTTGTAAGACCCATTTGCGACCAAGCTATAACTTCCTGACTGATGTCTTGAGATGTTGCTTCAATATATCCACATAATTTTCCTTCCTCATGATGCCATCTATTTTATGAAGTGCATCAGTCCCTCCTGCAGCAAAGCACCCCCACTGCAGGATGCTGCCACCACCGTGCTTCACGGTTGGGATGGTGTTCTTCGGCTTGCAAGCCACCCCCCTTTTCCTCCAAACATAACGATGGTCATTATGGCCAAACAGTTCTATTTTTGTTTCATAAGACCTTAGGACATTTCTCCAAAAAGTATGATCTTTGTCCCCATGTGCAGTTGCAAACCGTAGTCTGTCTTTTTTATGGCGGTTTTGTAGCAGTGGCTTCTTCCTTGCTGAGCGGCCTTTCAGGTTATGTCGATATAGGACTCGTTTTACTGTGGATATAGATACTTTTGTACCTGTTTCCTCCAGCATCTTCACAAGGTCCTTTGCTGTTGTTCTGAGATTGATTTGCACTTTTCGCACCAAAGTACGTTCATCTCTAGGAGACAGAACGCGTCTCCTTCCTGAGTGGTATGACGGCTGCATGGTCCCATGGTGTTTATACTTGCGTACTATTGTTTGTACAGATGAACATGGTACCTTCAGGCGTTTGGAAATTGCTCCCAAGGATGAACCAGACTTGTGGAGGTCTACCATTTTTTTTCTGAGGTCTTGGCTGATTTCTTTTGATTTTCCCATGATGTCAAGCAAAGAGGCACTGAGTTCGAAGGTAGGCCTTGAAATACTTCCACAGGTACACCTCCAATTGACTCAAATGATGTAAATTAGCCTATCAGAAGCTTCTAAAGCCATGACATCATTTTCTGGAATGTTCCAAGCTGTTTAAAGGCACAGTCAACATAGTGTATGTAAACTTCTGACCCACTGGAATTGTGATACAGTGAATTATAAGTGAAATAATCTGTCTGTAAAAAATTGTTGGAAAAAGTACTTGTGTCATGCACAAAGTAGATGTCCTAACCGACTTGCCAAAACTATAGTTTGTTAACTAGACATTTGTGGAGTGGTTGAAATACTAGTTTTAATGACTCCAACCTGTCACGCCCTGGCTCTGGGGACTCTAGTATGTTGAGCCAGGGTGTGAGTTTTCATTTGTTTATGTTCTAGTTGTTGGATATCTATGTTGGCCAGGGTGGCTCCCAATCAGAGACGGCTGTCGCTCGTTGTCTCTGATTGGGAGTCATACTTAGGTAGCCGTTAGGCATTCATTATTTGTGGTTTCTTGTTCCGTGTTGGTTTGTTTATGTAACCAGGGACGTCACGTTTTTGTTTTGTTGTTTTGTTCGTGTGTTCATTCAAGTTTAATAAAATGTTCGCATTCAACGCTGCGCCTTGGTCCTCCTCTATGAATGACGATCGTGACACAACCGAAGTGTATGTACACTTCCGACTTCAACTGTATATCTTTTTATACCTAAAGTTCAGAATCAAATCGCTAAATTATCCATGGTATGACCATCTTAAAACAATTCCATATGTTATCTTAGGGGAATGAGCCATCTGATGAATGAGTAATGAATGAGACATCTGATTCGATGAAGGATGACGCTGAGTTCGCCTTTTTGGACAAAATGTCATTTAAGGTACTCCAAAGCTTTTTACAATAATCCTTTATATAATGTCTCTTTTTTTTGTAATACAGTTTCTTCTTCTTTTTGTTTAGTTTAGTCACATGGTTTCTTAATTTACAGTATGTTTACCAATCGGCTGTGCGGCCAGACTTATTTGCTTGTCTTTACTTTCTTTATTATTAGATGAGTATAATGTTATATGTAGATGAGTATGATGTTATATGTAGATAAGTATAATGTTATATGTAGATGTGTATAATGTTTTGTTGGAAAGACGTGACAATCTCGACCCATCCTCATGATAATAGATACATGACACACAGATAATTTCCTTTGTCTTTACTTTCTCTATATGAGATGAGTATTATGGTATGTGTTGAAATGTAATAATGATCTGGACCTAAAGTTGCTGTTCTGTTAGTTTATAGATGTAATATTGTCAAGGGAAAACCTCTGCTTGTAAAAATGTGGGGGGGCTGTGGAGGTGAAGACAGTCTTTTGCTCCCTCATCTGCGCTTCCTTCCTCCTTCCCTCTCCCACATCCTCTGCCCGCCCCCACAGAGTGTGGGGAATGAGCAGAGAAAGGTAGTAGCAACTAAGGCAACAGACATACTCACAAGCAGAGGCTTCACACGCTCTGGACAGAGTGAGGTTCACACACTCACACACAGCTTAACTGGCAGCTGCTGCCGCTGCTTCTGAAAAGTGGAGTGTGTGTTTGTGACTCCACTCTAATCACTCCAGGGAGAGGTAAACAGAAAAACCTCCAGAGCTATACAAGGAAAGAATATGTACAGGAGGGAAGAGAGCGAGAACTCAATTCACTGAACTCAACAGGAGGTGGTCATTATTAGGCTACTGGGACTACTTCTTCTTACAACTAGTCACTTGGATACATAGCAGCAGCAGTGATATTTTCTCTCAGTGGTAAGTGGCATGGTGTGGTGTGCTCAGCAGTGACTCTTTCAAGTGTGAGATCTATTTATACGACCTGTGACTTTGGAGCTACGCTGACAGAGAAGGCTCACTTTCACAGAAGCTGGTTTTAGATAGAGTTAGTTGTGTGAGTAAAGAACCCACCGGGCGGCTGTTTCAATTTGCACTCCCATGAAGCGTTTCAAGTGTTGAGTACAGGTTTGTCAGTGTGTGTGTCAGTGTGTGTGACTGAATGGGTTGAAGGCATGCTTTTATTATCAAAATATTAGAATAATCTATTTAAACTGTTTCTGGGCGGCAGGTAGCTTAGTGGTTAAGAGCGTTGTGCCAGTAACCAAAAGGTTGCTGGTTCTAATCCCCGAGCCGACTAGATGAAAAATCTGTCGATGTGCCCTTGAGCAACGCACTTAACCCTAATTGTTCCTGTAAGTTGCTCTGGATAAGAGCGTCTGCTAAATTACTAAAATGTATACTGAGGATTGTAACACCCTCGAAAGAGGCCAAACAAACTATGTCAGGTTCATTTTATTTCACCCAAGATGGAGTAAGAAATGTTCATGGTAAATAAGTTGATTTGAAGTTGGTTGTCATGTGAGCAACTGTAAAATGAGCTTCAGTGTTTTCGTATTCACCTGGTCAGTCTATGTTCCTAATGTTTTGTACACTCAGTGTATTTCCACAGTATGAGATTGGAATAATACTGTGAAATTGTGAAAATTATGATAATGCCCTTTTAGCGTAAGAGCTGTTTGAAAAGATCGCCTGAAATGCCTGCCTGTTTTGGTGGGATGGACCTTTGGCCTGCCTGGTGAAATCACCAGGCAGTAAATTAGTTAATAGACCAATAACAAAGACCACTCTGCCAATAACAGCTAGTTTTCAGTTTTCCCCACTCAGACCACTCCCAGACGGTCCTAGCTAAATTCTTGATTGAGAAATTGCTTTTTACTAAGAAGCTGTTTCTTTCTTACCATTTTAATTGAAAACAATCACAGTAAGGTACTTAATTGTTATTGAGAAATGATTTGATATTGAGATAAAAACAGCTGCATTAACTTAATATGCCATTTAGCAGACGCTTTTATCCAAAGCGACTTACAGTCATGCGTGCATAAATCTTTTTGTGTATGGGTGGTCCCGGGGATCGAACCCACTACCCTGGCTTTACAAGCGCCGTCCTCTACCAGCTGAGCTACAGGGGACCACCACCAACTTCAAACCCAGGACAATACTGATATTTCCTGAATGACATGTTTGAGTGAACAAGATACATGTGCGCAACCAATCACAGTGTGGAATTTACTTGAAAGGTTAAAAATAGATAGAAAGGAAGTAGCTTAAGTAAAGGTAAGGACATACCACATGTTACAAACCACACACACCTATTAGGTAAATCATGTTTGACTTCCAACAGTTGCCAAACAAAACCTGTAGAACAAGTTTTACTGGCAGACATCAATGATGAGACTTGAGAGGTGAGACACACCTTTGTCTTTGTTGGATTTGTTAGACCATGACAAAGATGTCAAAGATGTCTTATGTCAAAGACACCGGTACACACACAATTACATGGAGCGCATTGCATCGTAGTAACACAACATTGACTGCTATTCAGAGCCATATATTAAAATATTTATTTAAATATATGGCTCTAGTGCTATCTAACTGTTCTTTCATTTAGCAATTAATAATGACACCTAGTTTCATATACGGTAAGCTGTGGTGAGGGAGAAGTGGTGTGCTTGAATTTCCTTTCCAGTAAACTCCAGATTTAGCTGAACTAGAACATTGGCAGACACTTCTCTCTTTCAAAAAGCTGGTTAAACATATCAAAGTTCACAGAGGTGGTAGTGAAAGTACACATTGTCTTTAATGAGTTCATTACACTTAATTAATAATTACATCTAAATACTGACTCATCCAGGCATGGACTTTACAGTAACACACAGACAGTCAACATTCTCATTAATACATGAGGGTTTCTGAAAGTTTTTTTGTGTTGAAATGTAGAAGCTGAGGTTATACAAGACAGCATTGCCTCAGCTCACATTTTTCAGGCAGAGAGAGAGAGAAATACGAAGAGAGAAGGATAGAACGAGAGATAGAGAGATAGATTCTGAGTGAGTGACCCCATTAGGCAGAGGCAGGCTAATGATGTTAAAAAAGCTGTGGTGTGCCTGGATTCCCAGACCCATCCATGATCCCCCTTGGTTTTTACCCAGGCCAAACGGGCGGAACAGCCTATTCTCATCCAAGCTCTCATTGTGCTCCCAGAGCTATTCTGATGCCATGCATTGTGTGCCGAACACTTTCCACGGCTCTCAGCGGTTTTGATGGGTCCACGCCATAAACCCCTCCATTATGGGAGAACCCCCAGCACTACATTTGCTGTGCTGGCTTTTATCATTCACTGGCCACACTTTCGACTTCTCAGCTAATGTTTGTGGTTTTAGCGCACTGTCACACAAACACACACTAGGAAGTCAGAGAAGAGGAACAAAACAGAAGTATTTGTTTTTATGATATGAAACTGCTTTAGTTTGAATGATAAACCTATAGATTTCAAACAGGTACAAATATAGATTTCAAACAGGTACAAATATAGCACAGGAGGAGGCTGCTTTGATTCTTCTTTGCCTTGATGACAGCTTTGCACACTCTTGGCATTCTCTCAACCAGCTTCATGAGGTAGTCACCTAGAATGCATTGTTAAAAGTTAATTTGTGAAATGTACTTCCTTCTTAATGCATTTGAGCCAATCAGTTGTGTTGTGACAAGGTAGGGTTGGTATACAGAAGATAGCCCTATTTGGTAAAAGACCAAGTCCATATTATGGTAAGAACAGCTCAAATAAGCAAAGAGAAATGACAGTTCATCATTACTTTAAGACATGAAGGTCAGTCAATTCAGAACATTTCAAGAACTTTGAAAGTTTCTTCAAGTACAGTCGCAAAAACCATCAAGCGCTAAGAAGAAACTGGCTCTCATGAGGACCGCCACAGGAAAGTAAGACCGAGAGTTACCTCTGCTGCGGAGGATAGGTTCATTAGAGTTACCAGCCTCAGAAATTGCAGCCTAAAGAAATGCTTCACAGAGTTCAAGTAACAGACACATCTCAACATCAACTGTTCAGAGGAGATGCATGAATCAGGCCTTCATGGTTGAATTGCTGCAAAGAAACCACTACTAAAGGACACCAATAAGAAGAAGAGACTTGCTTGGGCCAAGAAACACAAGTAATGGACATTATAAATCTGTCCTTTGGTCTGATGAGTCCAAATTTGAGATTTTTGGTTCCAACCAGCGTGTCTTTGTGAGACGCAGAGTAGGTGAACGGATGACCTCCGCATGTGTGGTTCCCACCATGAAGCATGGAGGAGGAGTTGTGATGGTGTGGGGGTGCTTTGCTGGTGACACTGTCAGTGATTTATTTAGAATTCAAGGCACACTTAACCAGCATGGCTACCACAGCATTTTGCAGCGATATGCCATCCCATCTGGTTTGCACTTAGTGGGACTATCATTTGTTTTTCAACAGGACAATGACCCAACACACCTCCAGGCTGTGTAAGGGCTATTTGTCCAAGAAGGAGAGTGATGGAGTGCTGCATCAGATGACCTGGCCTCCACAACCACCCGACCTCACCCCAATTGAGATGGTTTGGGATGAGTTGGACCGCAGAGTGAAGGAAAAGCAGCCAACAAGTGCTCAGCATATGTGGGAACTCCTTCAAGACTGTTGGAAAAGCATTCTAGGTGAAGCTGATTGACAGAATGCCAAGAGTGTGCAAAGCTGTCATCAAAGCAAAGGGTGGCTACTTTGAAGAATCTCAAATATCAAATATATTTTGATTTGATTAACACTATGTGTTATTTCATAGTTTTGATGCCTTCACTATTATTCTACAATGTAGAAATAAAGAAAAACCCTTGAATGAGTAGGTGTGTCCAAACTTTTGACTGGTAATGTATATATATTTTTATACATACAGTGGTTCTAAAATTCTAAATCAAATGGCTAAATTATACATTTTATGACCATCTTAAAACAATTCCATATGCTACAGTGAGGGAAAAAAGTATTTGATCCCCTGCTGATTTTGTACGTTTGCCCACTGACAAAGACATGATCAGTCTATAATTTTAATGGTAGGTTTATTTGAACAGTGAGAGACAGAATAACAATGAAAGAATCCTGAAAAAACGCATGTCAAAAATGTTATAAATTGATTTGCATTGCAATGAGGGAAATAAGTATTTGACCCCTCTGCAAAACATGACTTAGTACTTGGTGGCAAAACCCTTGTTGGCAATCACAGAGGTCAGACGTTTCTTGTAGTTGGCCACCAGGTTTGCACACATCTCAGGAGGAATTTTGTCCCACTCCTCTTTGCAGATCTTCTCCAAGTCATTAAGGTTTCGAGGCTGACGTTCGGCAACTCGAACCTTCAGCTCCCTCCACAGATTTTATATGGGATTAAGGTCTGGAGACTGGCTAGGCCACTCCAGGACCTTAATGTGCTTCTTCGTGAGCCACTCCTTTGTTGCCTTGGCCGTGTGTTTTGGGTCACTGTCATGCTGGAATACCCATCCACGACCCATTTTCAATGCCCTGGCTGAGGGAAGGAGGTTCTCACCCAAGATTTGACGGTACATGGCCCCGTCCATCGTCCCTTTGATGCGGTGAAGTTGTCCTGTCCCCTTAGTAGAAAAACACCCCCAAAGCATAATGTTTCCACCTCCATGTTTGACGGTGGGGATGGTGTTCTTGGGGTCATAGGCAGCATTCCTCCTCCTCCAAACACGGCGAGTTGAGTTGATGCCAAAGAGCTCCATTTTGGTCTCATCTGACCACAACACTTTCACCCAGTTCTCCTCTGAATCATTCAGATGTTCACTGGCAAACTTCAGACGGGCATGTATATGTGCTTTCTTGAGCAGGGGGACCTTGCGGGCGCTGCAGGATTTCAGTCCTTCACGGCGTAGTGTGTTATCAATTGTTTTCTTGGTGACTATGGTCCCCGCTGCCTTGAGATCATTGACAAGATCCTCCCGTGTAGTTCTAGGCTGATTCCTCACCGTTCTCATGATCATTGCAACTCCACGAGGTGAGATCTTGCATGGAGCCCCAGGCCGAGGGAGATTGACAGTTCTTTTGTGTTTCTTCCATTTGCGAATAATCGCACCAACTGTTGTCACCTTTTCACCAAGCTGCTTGGCGATGGTCTTGTAGCCCATTCCAGCCTTGTGTAGGTCTACAATCTTGTCCCTGACATCCTTGTAGAGCTCTTTGGTCTTGGCCATGGTGGAGAGTTTGGAACAAATGTATTAATTGCTTCTGTGGACAGGTGTCTTTTATACAGGTAACAAACTGAGATTAGGAGCACTCCCTTTAAGAGTGTGCTCCTAATCTCAGCTCGTTACCTGTATAAAAGACACCTGGGAGCCAGAAATCTTTCTGATTGAGAGGGGGTCAAATACTTATTTCCCTCATTAAAATGCGAATCAATTTATAACATTTTTGACATGCGTTTTTCTGGATTTTTTTGTTGTTATTCTGTCTCTCACTGTTCAAATAAACCTACCATTAAAAATATAGACTGATCATTTCTTTGTCAGTGGGCAAACGTACAAAATCAGCAGGGGATCAAATACTTTTTTCCCTCACTGTAGCTTGGTAGATATTGCGATGTAAGGGCTTAGCCCTACAGGGGTTTTAAGGTCTATCTCTAGCCGCTATCTCGGCCTGTCATATAGGCTTCGATAAGACACCTCGTTATGTCGTTTCATGTTTCGTCCAGTTCCCAAGCCTTTAGTCCCGTCATGGGATTTTTATATTGTGATTGAGGCTATTTCACAGCAGCTTTCTGAGACACTGGAAAGCGTTGAGATGAAATCTCTCTTTTAAGACCATGTTACTGGTCGCCCGTACGTCGACAAAGTGAGTGAGTGAGCTACATGCACTGTCAGTTCACCATTAGTGTCTACAGTTTGCCTGGGGCTTTTCCAATGTTACCTTGTTGCCCAACCCTGCCTTTATGCCTAAAGACCAACTCTTTGTGTCCTGGGCACCTCTCTGCAAGGGGAGGCCCCTTTCTCATTAACGATTGTCACATTGTATTGTGGAACCTATTATATTGGCCTATAATAGAAGGGGTTACAGTCTCCAGAGGGCCGAAGGGCTCACTCCACCAGAGGTAGTATAGCTACCTCTAGGGCACTGTTCATCTCCTTACAGGAGATTTGCCAAGCGGCTTGTTGGGCATCCCCTCATACTTTTATGAGGTTCTACCGACCAGATTTCACTGCACCTTCATTGGCGCATACTGTCCTCAGTGTCGGGACCTATGAGCGTTGATACGTTGGGACTACCTGGCTTCGGAGAGCATGTGCGACACGGGAGTGGGCCATACCCCTCTAGTGAGATGTTGAAACAAATAATTGAAAGAGAACTTAAGGTTACTTGCGTAATCCCGGTTCTCTGATCTTATGAGTGAGACATCCCACCACATTCCCCTACTCGCAAGAGTGTGAGGAAGTTCGGCATGCTCAAGAATGATCAGAGGGCAGGCGAGTGGCTCTTTAGTGTGAGGAGAGGGGCTCCCTCATTCGCCACTCGACCTGTCTGTCTCCGACAGACGTGTATGATTGGTTCTTCGAGCTACTTAGAAGATTCTGGGGAATCCCACTAGTGAGATGTCTCACTCATAATATCAGAGAACCGGGGTTGTGCAAGTAACCTTAAATTATAGAAGCAAAAGCTATGCTAACTAAGTGTAAATATAGCAACTGTTTGGTAGCTAACACATAAAAAATGGTACGTTTTACATTAAGTTGCTCTTGTACCTGTGTAGTAATGCTGTCATTACTCTAGTAATAACATTGTATTAACTAACATTGTATTAAGAAGTTAAAACATTGTAGTTTCTAGATTAATTACAGAGTAAATACACAGCAGAGCAGCCTAATGTAAAATGTTATCAAATATTTAAGAACAACCAGACCCTGTCAAAATTGTAACATTTAGTTTCAGACTCGTTGATTGATCTGTTTGTCTGCCTTACTCCAAGAAACATTTAATGCACTTAATTGTCACCACAGAGTAAAACGTGTATTCTCTGTTCCATTTCAGAGCGATGGTCGGCAACCTGGGGATGCTGGATGAGTCTGAGCCACTATGAGGACGGCTGTGCGTGAGTCAGTAACAACAGGAGTGTGAGTGACACGCCAGACAGAGGCGATGGTTTCCGGGAGGCCCTCCTGTGAATCTCCCCTACTAACCCATGCCTCCTGCTCCGTGTGAGACACCTAGGATGGAACACATACACTGCTCTGCAAAGAGTCACTGGAACATTCCGCCTATGTAGCTGCTCTTTCACACATACCAACACACATACCACCGTGCCATCACCACTTTGACCTGACAGAGGAAGAACCCCGGAAGGTTCCAGAATCATTTTCCCATGATGTTTGTGAATTTCCGGCGGATCCGCAAGTGCCAGTGCGTGCAGTTGATGACCACATGCTTGGTGCTGTCGGTGGTGATGGTATGCTGGGAGCAGCTGGACAGCAGCGTGATGAGCCACGTCAACTCCTACTCTTACCGCTACCTGGTCAACAGCTACACTTTAATCAACAAGAGCTTCACCATCCCACGCCAGCAGGCCCACATATTCAGTAACTACCGCTACCTACTCAACCACCCGTACAAGTGCTCAGGAGAGAAGGATGTTTTACTGCTTCTTCTCATCAAGTCCTCCCCGGAGAACTTCGAGAGACGGCGAGCCATACGGTCGACATGGGGCAACGAGACCTACATCCGCCAGGTCCTGGGGGTGACGGTGAAGGTGATGTTTGTGCTGGGCCTCCCCAAGCAGCATGAGACTGCCCAGCCATGGATGAGGAGGAGCGGAGGCATCCAGGACGACCTTGTCGATGAGGACCGCTGGCATGGCGACTTGGTCCAGCAGGACTTTGTGGACTCGTTCCACAACCTCACCCTCAAGCTTCTGCTACAGTTCCGCTGGGCTCACTTCTACTGCCCCCGCGCCCGCTTCCTCATGACGGCTGACAATGACATCTTTGTGCACATGCCCAACCTGGTGCGCTACCTGCAGGACATGGACAGGAAGGGCGTGACGGACTTCTGGATCGGTCGCGTGCACAGAGGCGCGCCACCCATCCGCCGGAAGGAAAGCAAGTACTACGTCCCGCAGGAGATGTACCCGTGGGCGTCATACCCGGACTACACAGCAGGGGCCGGTTACGTTGTCTCAAGAGATGTGGCAGACAAAATCTACAAGGCCTCGTTGACGCTCAATGCCTCGCTGTACATCGACGATGTCTTCATGGGCATCTGCGCCAATGCCATGGGCGTGTTGCCGCAGGAACATGTGTACTTCTCAGGCGAAGGCAAGGCGCCGTACCACTTGTGCATATACGACAAGATGATGACGTCGCACGGCCATGTGGCCGACATTTATGAACTCTGGAAAGCCGCCACAAACCCGGAGGTCAAAAGGGTCACGTCGGGACTTTTTGGGAGGTTGTACTGCACGGCAGTGAAACTAACCCTCCTCTGCAGACCCTACTTCTTCAACACCTACCCCTGCAAGGCAGCCTTGTTGTAGTATTGTAAACATACTTACTGTGTTTGGTCCAAAATGGAGTGCAGGATCATTTTGTACATCCTTTTGCTTTCATCGCTCCCATTATTTGAAAAGACTGAGGAGGGAAGGGGGGGGGGGGCTGTGTTTTGTGTTGATGGAGGGAGAAACACATTAGTCATATCTATTGCTGTAAATGTGGGTTTTACAGTGACCATCTATCTATATGGCCGGCAGTGGTCCAGTTCTTGATAGCTTTATGATTTATTGAAGAGTCCCACCTCCCTGGGAGAGCAGAGACTGAATTTGATGAACAACAGATGCTTCCCAAGGAGATGCTGACCAGACATAATATTGAAAAATGGGTTTCTAAGTGAATTTCTGCTCCCACTCTCCAATCTCCTTTCATTAAACTGATTGAGAGAACGTTTCCCTGGCCTTTAATTCAGTTGATTATGCTGCTGAGGTTTAAAATTAACTGCGCATGGACACAATTGGCTCATTGTCTGTCGATTCAAGGTAAGGTTAGCTAAGGTTAGCAGGAAGAGACTGTTTATAACTTTATTGTAACTTAATAGTACAGCATGAAACTGCAAGCAAGCATTTGAAAATGAGGATAATGAAGTCTTACAAACTCTGCAGCCGTAAGGTGTAAGTTGTCTGGGGTGTAGCAGTACATTAATGTGTAGCCTATGTGTGAGTTATTAGTGGTGAATAGTGAAACTGACACATACTGTATTGGCTATCATGTGTGAGTGCCAAAAGTGTCTGTTACGAGGTGCAAAATTCTACCTGCAGATTCAAAGTATTATGCATGTCAGCTCATCGCTTATCATTAATTCATTGTTCTGTAAATTAAATGAGGATGCAGGTGAAATATACAGCTGCTTTCAAGCAATTTCTATGTATTTAATTTGGAAACCCAACCCAAAGCATATAGGCAGCCTTTTCAATCTGTCGCAAAGCAAACAGGAAACAAACAAGGGGCTTCCAGGTAAATTAAAATGTGATATAGATTCGTGCTCTCTGATTGGTTCAAAGTCAAGTTCTCAGCCACTGACGAGTATTGCTTTTCTACAGTAGAAACAGCAGGTTCGACAGTACCACGTCGGTACACAGCAGGGACATCTTTTGTTCAAGCAAGAAAAGGAACAGCCTCATAAGTACCTATCGGCAGTCAGATTTCTTGGTGAGTCTGTACCATCAGTCACTCTCACTCAGATTTCATTAACATTGTGTAAGTCATGGCATGGGTAGAATTGCAAGAAATGTGCTTTAAAACTGCAATAATGTCTCTCTGCCCCATGGCAAAATTAGTAGAATTGCATGATATTTGTAATAAAGTTGCACACTTTTCTCTCCACCCCATGGAAAATGTGTAGAACTGCAGAAAATTTGTTTTACAATATACACCGCTTGGTAGGGCCACAACCAAATCTCATTAGGGCCAGCAAAAGGCCAGAGCCGGCCCTGTATAGACTAACTGCGAAACTAATTCATTTTGGAGAAAACAGAACAGCTCCAACCGCTTTTATGGGTTTTCACTTCTCCATTGCAACCACATGTTGAGCAACGGTGGAGTGGGTGAGATGAACGTGACATACAAGCCTCAACACACAGCTCTGGGTTGTGTTCCTGTGGACATTCTGTCTAATAGCTGTTGACATCATTTCACTTTTGTTCCGGGCAGTGGGAGTTTTTCGAGGATGTCAAATCAATGTTCATTGGTCGCATACACAGTTTTACAGATGTTATCGCAGGTGCAGCAAAATGCTTATGTTTTTAGCTCCAACAGTGCAGCAATATCTAGCAATACAATAACAATACACACACAATACAAACGTAAAATAAAATAAAAAAATTAAGACATTAGGACCACCTTCCTAATATATATGCCCTCAGAACAGCCTCAAATGTCGGGGCTTGGCCTCTACAAGGTGTCGAAAGCGTTCCACAGGGATGCTGGCCCATGTAGATTCCAATGCTTCCAACAGTTGTGTCAAGTTGGCTTGATGTCTTTTGGGTAGTGGACCATTCTTGATACACACGGGAAACTGTTGAGCATGAAAAGCCCAGCAGCATCTACTACCATACCCTGTTCAAAGGCACTTAAATATTTTGTCCTTCCCATTCAGCCTCTCAATGGCACACATACACAATCCATGTTTCAATTGTCTCAAGGCTTAAAAATCCTCTATTAACTTGTCTCCTCCCCTTCATCTACACTGATTGAAGTGGATTTAACAAGTGACATCAATAAGGGATCATAGCTTTCACCTGGATTCACCTGGTCAGTCTATGTCGTGGGAAGAGCAGGTGTTCTTAATGTTTTGTACACTCAGTGTAGATGTACTGTATGTGAATGGTGTGTATAGACAGTATGGTCAGTATGTGGATAGAAAAGGTGTGTACAGCAGTAGTCCTATAGGATGAGCCATTACTAAAATACAGTATATACACATGTAAAGTGGGTAAAACAGTATGTGAACATTATTAAAGTGACCAGTGTTCAATGACTTTATGTACATAGGGCAGCAGTCTCTAAGGTGCAGGGTAGAGTACCGGGTGGTAGCCGGCTAGTGACAGTGACTAAGGCTCAGGGCAGGGCACTGGGCGGAGGCCGGCTAGTGGTGACTGTTTAACAGTCTGATGGCCTGGAGATAGAAGCTGTTTATTAGTCTCTCAGTCCCAGCTTTGATGCACCTGTACTGTCTCCGCCTTCTAGATGGTAGCGGTGTGAACAGGCCGTGGCTCGGGTGGTTGAGGTCCTTGATGATCTTCTTGGCCTTCCTGTGACACCGGGTGCTGTAGATGTCCTGGAGGGCAGGCAGTGTGCCCCCGATGATGCGTTTGGCTGACCGCACCACCCTCTGGGGAGCCCTGCGGTTGCGGGTGATGCAGTTGCCATACCAGGCGGTGATACAGCCCGACAGAATGCTCTCAATGGTGCATCTGTAGAAGTTTGTGAGGGTCTTAGGGGCAAAGCCAAATTTCTTCAGCCTGCTGAGGTTGAAGAGGCGCTGTTGCGTGAAGGGACAATTTCAGGTCCTCGGTGATGTGCACACTGAGGAACTTGAAGCTTTTGACCCTCCTCACTGCAGCCCCGTCGATGTGGATGGGATGTGGACGCTGTCTCCTGTAGTCCACGATCAGCTCCTTCATTTTGTTGACGTTGAGGGAGAGATTATATTTCTGGCACCACTCTGCCAGGGTTCTCACCTCCTCCCTATAGGCTGTCTCATCATTGTTGGTAATCAGGCCTACCATTGTTTTGTCGTCAGCAAACTTGATGATTTAGTTGAAGACCTGCATGGCCATGCAGTCGTGGGTGAACAGGGAGTACAGGAGGGGGCTGAGCACACTCCCGTGGGGCCCCCGTGTTGAGGATTAGTGTGGCGGAGGTGTTGTTGCCTTCACCACCTGGGGTCGGCCCGTCAGGATGTCTAGGATGTATATCCATAGAAAGATTAAAAGATCCTCCTTACAAGCCTGTTAATGTATTAACTCTAATCATTATAACTTTATTGAGGGCCAGATGAGAATATTAAGCACACAAATGCCTCATTGCCTGAGTCTAGGGATCTATATATTAGCTTCAAATGTTTTTGTCTTACCAAATCAAGCTGACTCAAATAGCCTGACGACTCACACTAAATTATTCCGCTACTCTGTTGTTCGCTAAATACTTTAATCTGATCATTTAAGTTGTTTGTGGTGAGGAGGGGTGTTGTACAAAACAATGTCATCAGCGATTGGATCGTCTCTAAGCCAATGACACATTTTCAAACTGCCGCTTTACCCACCTGTGTTCTGGCCCTGGCCCAAGCCATCGGTTTCTGGACCTGTGTTGGCATTCGGTGAAGGGTCGGGGAGGTACTCAGATCCAGACTCATTGCAGAGAAGAAACTAACGTATGTGAGCGTTTGTCCGGAGCAAGGACTCTGGGTAGCCAGGCAATGACTCAAATGCTTGTGGGGGAGAGGTCAAAAATCCAAAATGGTGATTGGTATGAGTTGAAGAGGCATCTAGCCCATTGCTACAGCATGATGTCATGCATGCCTCAGAGACAGTAGCCTAAAAGCTGGAGCTCTATTGCTGTTGATGTAAAACTCTAAACTGGACTTTTCGGTCTCCACAATAACAATCGGTAATAGTTTTGAGTGAGTGCATTTCTGATATGTGGCTTGGGGTTGAATTGTACAAAAATAATAAATAAATAAAAATGTAACCCTTACATACACTATACAGTGAGAGAAAAAAGTATTTGATCCCCTGCTGATTTTGTATGTTTGCCCACTGACAAAGAAATGATCAGTCTATAATTTTAATGGTAGGTTTATTTGAACAGTGAGAGACAGAATAACAACAAAGAAATCCAGAAAAACGCATGTCAAAAATGTTATAAATTGATTTGCATTTTAATGAGGGAAATAAGTATTTGACCCACTCTCAATCAGAAAGATTTCTGGCTCCCAGGTGTCTTTTATACAGGTAACGAGCTGAGATTAGGAGCACACTCTTAAAGGGAATGCTCCTAATCTCAATTTGTTACCTGTATAAAAGACACCTGTCCACAGAAGCAATCCATCAATCAGATTCCAAACTCTCCACCATGGCCAAGACCAAAGAGCACTCCTAGGATGTCAGGGACAAGATTGTAGACCTACACAAGGCTGGAATGGGCTACAAGACCATCGCCAAGCAGCTTGGTGAGAAGGTGACAACAGTTGGTGCGATTATTCGCAAATGGAAGAAACACAAAATAACTGTCAATCTCCCTCGGCCTGGGGCTCCATGCAAGATCTCACCTCGTGGAGTTGCAATGATCATGAGAACGGTGAGGAATCAGCCCAGAACTACACGGGAGGATCTTGTCAATGATCTCAAGACAGCGGGGACCATAGTCACCAAGAAAACAATTGGTAACACACTACGCCGTGAAGGACTTACATCCTACAGCGCCCGCAAGGTCCCCCTGCTCAAGAAAGCACATATACATGCCCGTCTGAAGTTTGCCAATGAACATCTGAATGATTCAGAGAAGAACTGGGTGAAAGTGTTGTGGTCAGATGAGACCAAAATGGAGCTCTTTGGCATCAACTCAACTCGCCATGTTTGGAGGAGTAGGAATGCTGCCTATGACCCCAAGAACACCATCCCCACCGTCAAACATGGAGGTGGAAACATTATGCTTTGGGGGTGTTTTTCTGCTAAGGGGACAGGACAACTTCACCGCATCAAAGGGACGATGGACGGGGCCATGTACCGTCAAATCTTGAGTGAGAACCTCCTTCCCTCAGCCAGGGGATTGAAAATGTGTCGTGGATGGGTATTCCAGCATGACAATGACCCAAAACACACGGCCAAGGCAACAAAGGAGTGGCTCAAGAAGAAGCACATTAAGGTCCTGGAGTGGCCTAGCCAGTCTCCAGACCTTAATCCCATAGAAAATCTGTGGAGGGAGCTGAAGGTTCGAGTTGCCAAACGTCAGCCTCGAAACCTTAATGACTTGGAGAAGATCTGCAAAGAGGAGTGGGACAAAATCCCTCCTGAGATGTGTGCAAACCTGCCAACTACAAGAAACGTCTGACCTCTGTGATTGCCAACAAGGGTTTTGCCACCAAGTACTAAGTCATGTTTTGCAGAGGGGTCAAATACTTATTTCCCTCATTAAAATGAAAATCAATTTATAACATTTTTGACATGCGTTTTTCTGGATTTTTTTGTTGTTATTCTGTCTCTCACTGTTCAAATAAACCTACCATTAAAATTATAGACTGACAATTTCTTTGTCAGTGGGCAAACGTACAAAATCAGCAGGGGATCAAATACTTTTTTCCCTCAATGTATTTACAAAAGTATTTGGACACCCCTTCAAATTAGTGGATTTGGCTATTTCAGCCACACCCGTTGCTGGCAGGTGTATAAAATCAAGCACACAGCCATGCAATCTTCATAGACAAACATTGGCAGTAGAATGGCCCATACTGAAGAGCTCAGTGACTTTCAATGTGGCACCGTCATAGGATGCCACCTTTCCAACAAGTCAGTTTGTCAAACGTTTGCCCTGCTAGAGCTGCCCCGGTCAACTGTAAGTGCTGTTATTGTGAAGTGGAAACATCTAGGAGCAACAATGGCTCAGCCCCGAAGTGGTAGGCCACACAACCTCACAGAACGGGACCGCCGAGTGCTGAAGCGCATAGTATTTTTAAATGGTCTGTCCTCGGTTGCAACACTCACTACAAAGTTCCAAACTGCCTCTGGAAGCAACATCAGCACAATAACTGTTCGTCATGAGCTTCATGAAAAGACCACAATGCGCAATGCCAAGCATTGGCTGGAGGGGTACACTACATGACCAAAGGTTTGTGGACACCTGCTCGTTGAACATCTCATTCATGGGCATTAATATGGAGTTGGTCCCCCCTTTGATGCTATAACAGCCTCCACTGTTCTGGGAAGGCTTTCCACTAGATGTTGGAACATTGCTGTGGGGACTTGCTTCCATTCAGCCACAAGAGCATTAGTGAGGTGTTCGATGGGATTGAGTTCAGGGCTCTGTGCAGGCCAGTCAAGTTCTTCCACACTGATCTTGACAAACCATTTCTGTATGGACCTTGCTTTGTGCACGGGGGCATTGTCATGCTGAAACAGGAAAGGGCCTTCCCCAAACTGTTGCCACAAAGTTGAAAGCACAGAATCGTCTAGAATGCCATTGTATGCTGTAGCATTAAGATTTCCCTTCACTGGAACTAAGGGGCCTAGCCCGAACCATGAAAAACAGCCCCAGACCATTATTCCTCCTCCACCAAACTTTACAGTTGGCACTATGCATTGGGGCAGGTAGCATTCTCCTGGCATCCGCCAAACCCAGATTTGTCTGTCAGACTGCCAGATTGTGTAGCTCAATTGGTAGTGCATGGTGCTTGCAATGCCAGGGTTGTGGGTTCGATTCCCACGGGGGACTAGTATGAAAATGTATGTACTCACTACTGTAAGTCGCTCTGGATAAGAGTGTCTGCAAAATTATGTAAATGTCAAGTGAAGCTTGATTCATCACTCCAGAGAACACGTTTTCACTGCTCCAGAGTCCAATGGCGGCAAGCTTTATGCCGACGCTTGGCATTGCGCATGGTGATCTGTGTGCAGCCATGGAAACCCATTTCATGAAGCTCCCAACGAATAGTTATTGTGCTGACCTTGCTTCCAGGGGCAGTTTGGAACTATGTAGTGAGTGTTGCAGACGAAATGCTTAAAAGAGGGGCCCAAAACAGGGTCCAATGATTCATAGCCACTGTACTGCACATTTAGCTTTGACTTTCATTTTGCCCTTGGGTTGCTATTGTAAGGTCCTGTTCAGAATGACAAAACTCCCCAAACATATTCCTTTTTGTTGGTTTCACTTTAAGATGGTAGCTTTACAATAATCAACCTTTATTTCCATGTTTCTCTCCAGTCCTCCAGTCCTTTGGAAGACTGGCTTCTCAATCCAACAAGTCTGAAAAACATTTAACAATGCAGGAAACCGGGCCAAGCAGGATCAGCCACTCTGAAGTCATCTAAATATCCAATATGAGTTAATAGATTTTTATTTTCTCCTCCCTCCCTAAGCGGCCCTGCCAGCATAATTGCATTGACTTCTGTGAACGTGGGAGTCAAAGAACAGAGTTGATGTGCTAAAAATAAATGCACATACCATATCATAGCCAATTACGCATTCACTGAGCTGCTCATTGCCCCTGTGGCAGACTATAATTATAACTAACCTACACATGCACAGAGATATGGATCATTTATTCGTATGCTATGTATTAGTTTGTCGATGTCCATCATCTATTTCGTATGATATGTTTCGAATTGCAATTCGTAAAAATATGTTACGAATTTGCAAAACGTGCAATATGATATGAATTTGAAAAAATTTATATGTTACGAATTCCAATATGTTGTGGCTAACGTCAGCTAGGCTTGGCTAACGTTAGCTAGGCTAGGGGTTAAGGTTAGGAGTTAGGTTAAAGGGTTAAAGGTTAGCTAAAAGGATTAAGGTTAGGGGAAGGGTTAGCTAACATGCTAAGTAGTTTCAAAGTCAGTGATGAGATTCGAACACGCAACCTTTGGATTACTAGATGTTCACGTTATACGCCCGACCAACCACCCTCCTTTCATTTTTGCCTTAAGTAACCTTCTGTCTTATATAACCATACAAAACGTAACATATCATACTAATTTGAGTGTCCTGGATTTACTTTACTATGTTACGTCTAGTCTATGAGACCAGTCTGAGTATGTCCATATTCTCTGAGTAACAGTCCATGTAGGCCATTTCTGTGTTATGACATTCAGATGTGTCTATGCTCCCACATGTAATGTTACTAAAGCATGGCACGTGTAAGTCTGCATGTACTCAATAGTAATCCATTGACTACTAGTCACTTAGTGAAATCATAAGAGAATCCATTTGATCAACAAGAGCCACAATTTTGGAATTCATTAGCTGGTAACTCCACTAGCAGCCTTCTGCAACAATATCCTAATACTCAGTGAGCATAGAAATCGACTGATTGTCCTTGGTTGGTGTAATATGATGCACCAAAGGTTCTATATCGTGGAGCTCCGCCCCATAGGGGAGCTCTGCTCCTATTGGTTTACCCCGCTGCCTAGGCAGCGAATAGCCTGAGAAAGAATTATGCACACACCTGCAGCCAATAGGAGTACAGGTGTCCCTATAAAAGGGGATGCTTCCCCTCAATCAGCCTCCCTTTATCTTCAGCGACTTGGACTGGACTGAAGAAGCCGAAGAGAAGAAGAGAGGACTCAGGACGAACCCGCCTTCGATTTCTAAAGTCTCGACGACGTCCTTCTAAATGAGCACACGCTCTAGTCCAATGCCAAGAGTACCGTCCAGCTCCACCGCCTCCAGTAGACCTGGATCTACTGCTCGGCGTCGTGCCCGGCGTCAGACGGCAGCCTCTAGCAGCAAGAGAGCGGGCCCCGCCCCTTCTGCAGCGCCAGAGGTGCCGACCATTCCGCCGGCAAGAGAGGTCGTTAGAGCGTCATCCTGGCATCACCCGAAGGGCGGCCAGAAGAGACGTCGTTTATGACATGGCGAGGGGGAGAGAATGGAAGACGGCACAGCGCCTTGTTTGACTGTGCCCACTGTTCCCCCCCAACCCTACTGTTGAGGGTATGGCGGAAACTGCATGTTGTGGGTCTAATAAAGAGATGGCTCCAATTGACTTTGTCACAAGAGAGCCCCTTTTCCATGATACACCTGAGACCGTTCAGGTTCCTTTACTCTCTCTCTCTTCCTCACCACTCTGAGTGTAGCTGAGCATACACATGAGGCAGGTGTGAATAAGGGAACAGGGCAGACATCTTTGATGAGCCGCCATTGTTATACCTCGTAAAAACCTCACACCACAGACTTCTAGGAGTGTTGTGGTACAGGTTTCACATAGTAGCCTGTGTACACAGCCAGTTCCTGGAATGATGACGCAATCGTCTTCAGCCACCCTCTAGTGAAACGTGTCCTATTAGGAACGCGGCGGCTTAGGCCAAAGCCTAGAGACACGCCTCCTCAAGATAACATTGGAGCATTATTACTGTCTGAGGGTTCAGTGCAGTGTTTGCTCATGTTTTTGTATACTCCTTTATCCATCAATCCCCGGATTGAATGTGGTGAATTGCTGAATGCACAAGTTATGATAGCACCTTGGGTTATATAACTGTTGTGTCGGTGATGGAGAGGACATCATATTGTTCCCTCTGCCCACTAGTCTCTAGTTAGCCTTAGACTGAGTGAGGCGGATTTACTGATAACATGGTCTCTAGGGCGACACCTTGTGACGCCTCACTGTGAGATCAGTTGTGTGGGAATATGGAGATACAAAGTGTCTGAGGGATCAGTGTGGTTTCCTGTCCTTTTATCTGCCCGCTAGCCTTTGGATTATTCCTTAGGCTGCGGCGGTTTTACTGACAATTGGGGGGGCGACACATTGTGTCGCATCACTGTTGAGCGTCATTTATTAAAGGAATATTAGAGCGGTAACTGTCTGCTTGTGCAGTTCAGTTGAGCTCAAGTATTACGTTCCTGGCCACTAGTCTTTGGTTTCCTTAGACTAGGGGCGGCGGGATACTGAAGGCACAGTGTACAGCAACACTTTGTGTTGCGACAATGTAGTACCAGTAGTTAAAGGGATATTTGAGCATTAACTGTCTGCTTTGTTCAGTTCAGTTTTTAGCTCATGTCCTCAATTCTGGATATGTCTTTTAACTCTCCGGTTCAGTTTGTACTCAGCGTAGCTGATGGGAGGACTTGAACTAGGATAAAATAATGCAGGACTGAAGGGACGGGTCTCCATCAGGTCCGCTCTTTTCTAGGAGGGAGACAAATGTGACATGACTCCTGACTGATATTTTCAGTACAGTAGAAGGCATGTTGTTGATCTGCCCACCAGTGTATAACATAATTTCACCGGAGGCTGATTGAGGGGAAGCATCCCCTTATATAGGGACACCTGTACTCCTATTGGCTGCAGGTGTGTGCATAATTTTTTCTCAGGCTATTCGCTGCCTAGGCAGCGGGGTAAACCAATAGGAGCAGAGCTCCCCTATGGGGCTCCGCTCCACTCATAGAACTGGAGTTACAACTCCGGTAACTATCGTTCTCTACAATATATGCTGGCTTTGATCCACTAGGTGGCGATATTGACTTACTGAGAAAGGCCTCAGTCCTGTATGGTGCTGCAGAAGATGCCGATGTGACATGAACATGGAAAACATTTTTTAAACTAAAGGTGTTTTCACATATAGTCCTCTTTAAAGTGAACTGGGGTAAAAAAACTAAATAAAATAAAAACGAAATACCTCAGTTCTCTTTGTATTCACACTGTCCTTGACTTTGAATGAGGAATCAACTGTTTTGCCAGTTCACTTCACCTATTTTGTGGACCGAATCCTCTTCGCATTCACACTGCTATGTTTAGAAAGGAACTAAGATATTTTTCCAACATGCACTCTGGGTTTTTACAAAGTGCAGGACAAGACATTCAATCAGAATGTGTTATCATACAGCTAGATATACCTACTTACATTTAGAAAGCTAATAGATTGCATTTAACTAAAATGAGACAAATTGTAATCAGAAGATACTATTAACATGTACATTTTATTGCTAACAGAATAAATAGCAATAGAATAACTGCAGAATAAATAATGCTGTAATTGAAAATTGTACACCCACGGTAGGCTACTGCCCCTTTAAGAGTTGGGACAAGCATGCATTTGCAGGCAAGCTGCAGAAGGAGCAGGCTACTACTCCCCATCTTTTATCAGTGCAATTTTGACAGCGAACTAGCTGAAAAAGTTTGAGAAGGTTTATCTAATGTTCCCTCGTTAGATTTGAGCTCATCTCGCTCTGGCTAGCATTAGTTGTTGATGTGCATAGACAATGAGCCTCCCTTTTACATTTTAGTCATTTAGCAGACGCTCTTATCCAGAGCGACATAGTGAGTGCATACATTTTTCATACTGGCCCCCCATGGGAATCGAACCCACAACCCTGGCGTTGCAAGTGCCATGCTCTACCAACTGAGCTATTGTGAAGTTCCCAAATGTAAGAGGACTGATATTTACATATTTGCAGAAATCTGTTGTGTATTTTATGGCTAAATTCACCACTGCCAGTAAAACACACAGTCCAGTTCAAGGTAAATGGCAGGCCCATGTGGCAAATGGCTTATTTGCATATAGGCCTACTGTAGCTCTGATTGGCGATGGTGCACCGCAGACTCAGGTCCTGGACAGATGTTTTTATTTGGTTTTATTTACTGCAGTGTCCATTAAATGGCCACTTTCCCACTCTATACTGCTATAGAATGTTCACAAATGCCTTACATTGTTCCCAAACATTCTATGAATGTACGAAAACATGAAAGTGACCAAAAGTTCTCCCTTGTCAAAAAATGTACCCCCCCAAAAAAGTCATTCTTCCTGGGAGTGTATATGAACAGATTTTTTATATATTTCATGATGCTAAAATGCTGTCAGTTCCACTTTAAATCAACTGTTTGCTAGGGTAAATGTGTGACAACACTAAAGCCTCCCTCCCTGATTGTAGCCCTGAACCAGCTCACCTGATTAAATCTAAACAAAGGCTGGATATTAGTTGACAAGCTAAATCAGGTGTGCTAGCTCTGGTATAGACAAATGCTTGAAACGGCTTGAGGTCCCCAGGGAGGTTTGAGAACCACTGGTCTAGACGGCTCAAAGAACATGCCGCTGTGTCAAAGCCTCCTTAACAAAAGTAGGTCATTCACCAACTATTTAAATATTCATAAATTACAATGTATGGTATAATTTAGTACAGCAAGTTTGGTTTTATTAAGACATTCAGTTTCAGGGAAAATAGCTACACGCTCAAAACGTTGAGTTCAGGAAAACTAAGAGGTAAAACTGCATGCAAGCAAAATATGGTCAAACCAAGGACTTTAGACAGTGATAAAATGTGGTACACGTAAATGAACACATTGAATAAAATATAAAGGCGAGTTAAATCTATAACATAAATGGTGCAGACTCGCAACTACACCAAACATATGTTAGCATAACATAATTGGCAGACTTAATACAGCACTTATACCGTTTTGTCCACAAGAAGATCACTAAACGCTGAAGAACATCCACTACACAAACCTTAATAGAACACTGAAATAAACTGATAAGAACCATAACGTTAACTGTCGCCAAGGCTTTTGTAGCTCCAACAAACTCTAAGAGGTTAGAATCTACAACTGTCCACGAGAGACCATCGATGTCGCCTTATCCTACAAATATCGGGAGTCTGATTCAGGCATAGCAATGAGAGAAGTTTGCCTCGAATAATAATGTAAGCACAATGCAAGTGTACGACCGCTAGCACCGCGCTAAAAAATCTCAACCCACTGGTTCAAATCAGGTCAGCCACATTCAAAGGCATCTCGTCAACTGTCGTATTGTAAAACGTCTCGATGTCCCGAAGGATACGCTTGTCCTCTTCGGTCACAAAGTTTATAGCCACGCCTTTTCTGCCAAAACGGCCACCGCGACCAATTCTGTAGAAATGAGGGGGGAACAAAATGTCAGGTCCAGGCGCAAACTTTACAATTACATTAAAGATTCAGTCATAACACAAGTCATCCATTTCATCAGATTACATACCGGTGAATATAATTCTCTCGGTTTGTAGGAAGGTCATAGTTTATGACCAGGGAAACCTGCTGCACATCAATTCCTCGAGCCTGAATATCAAAAAGAACAATAGTTCAAAGCAAGCAAAGTTGAGGCACCAACATGAATATCTAAAGCAAATTTGATTTTTTTAAAATGTAGTCTGACATTAAGTAACAGATTCCTACAGCGAGAGAAATCCGTGGTGGAGAACAGACCTTTCATCTCCCAAAAGGTATTACTGCTAAGCCATACAAAGGGCCATCGCTGAGAAAAACCTTTTGGGTTGCATTTTGGGATAACACAATATCATGCACACATGTTTAGTCATCACTAATGACAGTCGGTAGATCAGAGTGTAGACTCACCAGTAAGTCAGTAGTGATGAGCACTCTGCTGGAGCCAGACCTGAACTCCCTCATGATCACATCCCTTTCCTTCTGGTCCATGTCTCCATGCTAGAAATATATTATATATATATATATTTAAACAAAACAAAAACTTGTTCATTCAACCTGAACTTTCTAATACAACTTTATGTCCAATATGACAGCATTTGAGCTCCATTATAATTCTGGTAGCAATGTTTCTGGTGGTCTTACCAGAGCAGAGACAGTAAAGTCCCTTGCGTGCATCTTCTCGGTCAGCCAGTCGACCTTCCTCCTGGTGTTGAGGAAGATGACTGCCTGAGTGATTGTCAGAGTCTCGTACAGGTCGCACAGCGTGTCCAACTTCCACTCCTGGAAGAAACAGGAAGGGTACAACTCATTTTACTGAGCAGGCCTGGCTAGCCTTATGACAAATTATTTCTAAATGGAACATTACACATTCAGAGATATTGTAGCACAGAATCTTGAGACATAGGACCCCGGACATTAAGAAAGCGGTCCACCCTAGCCTCATTTGCGACACTGCCTTCACTTTTCTTCCTTGGTGTACCCATGCTCACATGCCTGCAAGGGCCAAGCCCAGAGGCTTCACCCCCACAATTATAGCAGGGTGCTTTAAAAGGGAAACGCTAGATCCTTGGTTGGACTACTGGAACTCAACATTTGCAACTGGATAAATATGGAGCCATGGCGTTGGTGAACACTACCCACCTCTCGCTCTACATTGATGTAGAACTGCTTGATACCCTCCAGGGTAAGCTCCTCCTTCTTCACCAGGATGCGAATGGGCTCTCGCATGAACTTCTTGGTCACCTCCAGGACATCCGCTGGCATGGTGGCAGAGAGGAGGACCACCTGTGGAGATACCGGAGAAACTCATTACCCTGTGAACTGGAGAAATGCGCCTGTCATCCAAAGTTGCTGATTAATTGTTGCACTGGGCCTCGAGACAGACGACAACGAACATTAAGAGGTTCGACCACGACTCATACCCACGCAATACTCTGCTAGCATTACTGCATAAACCAAGCTAACCTGGCATCTGCAATTTTAGCAGTTATTTCATGTGGAAGTGGGGTGACTAGGGAAAACAACCTCATGTGATTGCCTTCTGACTACAAGGTTACAGGTTCAACTCCTATTCTCTTCAGCAAAGCACTAGCATGCAATCTGAAAATGTATTCATATGCATGAGTAAAATTGTGCAAGTATATACACAGAACTATACAAAACAATTAAAGATATTCCTGAGTTATACTGAACAAAAATATAAAAACATATGTAAAGTGTTGGTCCCATGTTTCATGAGCTGAAATAAAAAGATCCCAGAAAATGTCCATACACACAAAAAGCTTTTCTAAAATGTTGTGCACAAATTTGTTTACATCCCTGTTAGTGAGCATTTCTTCTTTGCCAAGATAATCCATCCACCTCACAGGTGTGGCATATCAAGGTGATTAAACAGCATGACCATTACAGATGCACCTTGTGCTGGAGACAATAAAAGGCCACTAAAATGTGCAGTTTTGCCACAAAGCTCTCAAGTTGAGGGAGTGTGCAATTGGCATGCTGACTGCAGGAATGTCCACTAGAGCTGTTGCCAGAGATTTTAATTTCTCTACCATAAGCCGCGTCCAACATAGTTTTAGAGAATTTGGCAGCACATCCAACCGGCCTCACAACCACACCAGCCCAGGACCTCCACATCCAGCTTCTTCACCTGCGGGATTGTCTGAGACAGCTGATGAAACTGAAGAGTATTTGTCTAATAAAGCCCTTGTGGGGGAAAACTCATTGTGATAGGCTGGGCCTGGCTCCCCAGTGGGTGGGTCTGGCTAGTAAGTGGCTGGGCCTTGCTCCCCAGTGGGTGGGTCTGGCTAGTAAGTGGCTGGGCCTGGCTCCCCAGTGGGTGGGTCTGGCTAGTAAGTGGCTGGGCCTGGCTCCCCAGTGGGTGGGTCTGGCTAGTAAGTGGCTGGGCCTGGCTCCCCAGTGGGTGGGTCTGGCTAGTAAGTGGCTGGGCCTGGCTCCCCAGTGGGTGGGTCTGGCTAGTAAGTGGCTGGGCCTGGCTCCCCAGTGGGTGGGTCTGGCTAGTAAGTGGCTGGGCCTGGCTCCCCAGTGGGTGGGTCTGGCTAGTAAGTGGCTGGGCCTGGCTCCCCAGTGGGTGGGTCTGGCTAGTAAGTGGCTGGGCCTGGCTCCCCAGTGGGTGGGCCCATGGCTGCACCCCTGCCCAGTCGTGAAATTCATAGATTAGGGCCTAATGAATTTTTCAATTGACTTACTTCCTTACATGAACTGTAACATTGTTGAAATTGTTGTGTTCATACAAGGGAATCAGTCAATTGAAATAAATTAGGCCTCAATCTATGGATTTCACATGACTGGGAACACAGATATGCATCTGTTGGTCACAGTTAGCTTCTTTTTTTTTTTAAGTCAGGGGTGCGAATCAAAAAACAGTATCTGGTGTGAATACCATTTGCCTCATGCAGTGCAACACATCTCCGTCTCAGAGTTGATCAGGCTGTTTAGTTTTATTTACACAAAGTGAGATTTGAATTTAAAAAAAAAAATTGAAACAGGGTGCAGGTGATGTAAGCCCAAGGGCTTATATGAAAACACCATAAAGCAATATACAATACATAAGTACAAAAATAAATTGTTATAACAGAAAACCCAATTATAAACACAGAAATGAATTAATCCTTTGCATAGAGTTGATCAGGCGGTTGATTGTTGCCTGTGGAATGTTGTCCCACTCCTCTTCAATAGCTGTGGAACATGCTGTCGTACACGTTGAGCCAGAGCATCCCTATATGCTCGATGGGTGACATGTCTGGTGAGTATGCAGGCCATGGAAGAACTGGGACATTGAGCTTCCAGGAATTGTGTACAGATCCTTGCGACATGGGGCTGTGCATTATGCTGAAACATGAGGTGATGGCGGCGGATGAATGGCACGACAATGGGCCTCAGGATCTCGTCACGGTATCTCTTCATTCAAATTGCCATCAATAAAATGCAATTGTGTTCGTTGTCCGTAGCTTATGCCTGCCGATACCATAACCCCACCATGAGGCACTGTTCACAACGCTGACATCAGCAAACCACTCGTCTGCTCAGTAGCGTTGAAAACAAATCTGTGAAGAGCACACTACCCCAGCGTGCCAGTGGCCATCGAAGGTGAGCATTTTCCCATCGAAGTCGGTTACGACACTAAACTGCAGTCAGGTCAAGACCCTAGTCAGGACGACGATCATGCAGATGAGCTTCCCTGAGACTGACAGTTTGTGCAGAAATTATCCAGTTGTGCAAACCCAGTTTCATTAGCTGTCCGGGTGGCGGTCTCAGATGATCCCGCAGGTGAAGAAGCTGGATGTTGAGGTCCTGGCCTGGCGTGGCTACATGTGGTCTATGGTTGTGAGGCCAGTTGGACATGCTGCGAAATTCTCTAAAACTACAAAAATGAAAATGAACTTCTCTGCCAACAGCTCTGGTGGGCATTCCTGCAGTCAGCATGCCAACTGGACACTCCCTTGAAACATCTGTGGCATTGTGTTGTGTGACAAAACGGCATATTTTAGAGTGGCCTTTTGTCCCTAGCACAAGGTGCACCTGTGTAATCATGCTGTTTAATCAGCTTCTTGATAAGTCACAACTGTCAGGTGGATGGATCATCTTGGCAAAGTTGAAATGCTAACTAACAGGGATGTAAACACATTTGTGCACAACATTTGAGAAATAAGCTTTCAGGTAGGTATGTACATTTTTCTGGGATCTTTTATTTCAGCTCATGAAACATGGGACCAAAACTTTACATGTTGCGTTTATTTTTGTTCAGTATAGAATAAATAGTTTTATTTAATAATTTATAAAAAAGAGACCTACTTGGATGTTTGTGCTCAGTTTCTGAAAGATCTCATAGATCTGATCCTTAAAACCTCGACTCAGCATCTCATCAGCTTCGTCCAGGACAAACATCTTGATGCATTTCGGAGCTACAATGAAGTAGACAAGACTGCAACTTAGCACATGTATTGTGATCAACAAGCTAGGAAGGCCTCTAAAGAATGCCAATGGACAAGAGAGAAATGAGTTGGTCAGATGGCAGATACTTACACTGATGAGTACTTACACAGGTATCTCCTGTTAAGCATGTCAAACACCCGGCCTGGAGTCCCCACCACTATGTGGGGGGCCTCGGCCGTCAACTTCTGCATCTCGTTGCGGACGTTGGTGCCCCCAATGCAGGCGTGGCAGGCAGCCCCCATGTAGTCCCCCAGAGCCAGAATCACCTTCTGGATCTGAAATGGGTAAAACAATATGTTTCATGGTGATTTGCGCTTGGCATCAATGTATTAAACTAGACTTGAGGGTTTCTTGAGTGATCAGCATAAAAAGTTGTCACCATTATCAGGTCTGTCCCGAAAGATGAAATGACATCATTTCACTCAACCCTCATTACAGAAGGGAACTGAAATCCCCTATAAACAAGTGATAGGCAAGTAGTCAGGTCAACTTTCAGAGCAATGCAGTCATGGACAGAGACTACACCGATCCTAAGAGATCTGTCACCTCCTTTAATCCAATTAGTTGATTTTGCATGAAGGAAGGAAGTGGGGAAAATATAAATACCTTTTTGGTTTGAGACTTAATATGCCGCCTTGGTCTGATACACTTAAGTTTATCCTGACCTCAGGTACAGCATACCTGCTGAGCCAGCTCCCTGGTGGGGGCCAGTACCAAAGCCTGGGTCTCTTTCTGCTCCATGTCCAGTTGCTGCAAAATAGAGATGGCAAACGTGGCAGTCTTGCCAGTGCCTGACTGGGCTTGGGCAATGACATCAAAGCCTGGGGGGTGGGAGCAAAGGGGTTTCATGATCAGAATGCAAATTAAGTCCTCATTCACTTGAGTGATCATTAACACTCAAAAGTAGTTCTCCATTGCAGTCCCAAAAGATGGTATACCATCATTTCACTCAATGAGAGGATGTTCAACTTTCATTTATTGGTATAAACAAACCATTGATTTACATACCTTTGATACACGGAATGATTGCCCTCTGTTGAATGGCCGATGGCTTCTCAAAACCATACGCATAAATACCCCTAAGGAGTGTCTCCTTCAGGGCCATATCATCGAAGTTGTCAGTAATCTCGTTCCAGTTGCTCTGCACAATAACATGAGTATTTAGTTCAGTGTACAAATTGTTACGATGACAGTGAGTCAACTGCAGGCCTACGCTTGAGGTTGAGTGATCAGTATAGAAAGGTGTCACCATTATCAGGTCTGTCCCGAAAGATGAAATGCCATCATTTCACTCAAACCTTGTTACAGAAGGGAACTGAAATCCCCTATAACAAGTTATGTGCAAGGAGTCGGGTAAACTTTCAAACCAATGCAGTCATGGACAGATTACCCTAATCCTCAGAGATCCATAATTTATTTTAACCAAATTAATTGATTTCGCTAGGAGAGAGTTAAGACCATACCTCGATGACACCATCAGGCTCCATCCCCTCTGGCCCTGCATCATGCTCACGATCTCTTGAGCTATAGGTGAAAATAAGGAGCAGCATCAGACATACTGAGCAACCAAAACATTCAGATTAATTTCAATATGGTTATTGGGAGAGGGTTGGTGAAGCAATTACAGGAAAATCCTCATCAGCCAAGTGGGAAGTTTGACATGTAAGTGTGAGGAGTAAAATACAAAAAATATATAGAAATTACATTTAGCTAGTGTTGCTTATTGAGTGAGACCTGTGGTGTCCCAACTTCACCGACTTGGTTGGTTGGTCTCGCACTTGTCCACATCCCAAATGGACCACCATTTCTTAAGCTAACTAATCTCCGTTGGAGCTGATAAACCGATGAAATTCAAAAAACTTAGCCAATATTCATTTTAAAAAATTCCCCCTCTAATCCTGCTGCCAACTCAGTCAGTGCGTGGCAACGTTAGCAAGCTGACTAGCTAGTTAACCAAAGTTAGCAACCTAGATAACTAATTTAGCCGAACTAGCTGGAACCAAAGCCATCATTGAGCTAGTCTGGCTGAAACTTAGTTCAACCAAGGCTGGAACTAGGCCGTGGATGACACCATCTGACATTATCTAATTGGTTGTGTAAAATGACAAGCCTACAGTTAGTAAATGTGTAAATTGTGTCTAGGTAACCAAATTGTATATTTTACTGCATATTCTTTGCATCAGCTAAATATGAGGCAGACGTGACCTAGCATCTTGACAGAGAACTAACATGGATAGCTAACGTTAACTAACATTAAGCTAGCATGCTAATGCCAATGGGGTCCGGCGTTGTAAGCCACCTAGCTAGCTAGTTTCCTACGAATAGCTACAAGATGCATGGAAAATGCAGGTCTATAAATAATGTAATACATGTCATTTTAATGTGACGCCATGAAACAAGGCTTTACCTGTTGTAATCAGGAGAATCGCTAGACATGATCCACTCAAACTTCAACATGCGACTGGAAAAGATCTACGGAGAGGAGGACAAGCGATTTTATATGGCCGGACTATTTTCACTGATATGTAAACAGTAAATCTGGTAATTTTTCGGGACAGACAAGACATTCTCCACACAAAGACAATCTTTTTAATAGACAAATATTTATGATTTATGTGTTAATACTGTGAAGCTGCGTTCTATAAAGCGAAAACAACAAAATATGTAGACTATTTTATAGCGGAAGGATATTGCAGCACAAGTTGCAGGTATTTGGGTTGCTACGGAGTCCTCATCATGTCAAAATTCATGGCATGCTAAATTCTATGGGAAATTTACTCTTTGCCAAGACAACATATCAACTTTATGAAATAATTTCTGATCTCACACAGTCTCTGTTTCTCATTTCTCATGTCATGTGTAGTAACGCCCTGTTTTACCACTCATACATTTGGAATGGTTTGGATTATTTTCTAACTAAATATATAGCATTCCCAGCCCAGGCCCATGGAAAAAACTTATACATGTTTTTGTTGTGTAAAGTAAACAATTCAATCCAGTGAATTCCCTCCCAGAAATGTACGCCACTATCAATCTCACAACTAAAACCCCAACTACAAAGTATTGCATTTGATAGCTAAATACAGTATTTCACTTGTGTAAAACCTGCAGGTGCAAACCCAGCTAACAATTATAGGGAGAACGTTTTTGTAATGTTCACCTGTTTAATTGTCCAGTTTTCCATTAGTTAGGGGAACATTCTATCTGTCAGCAACATAAAAAATTAAATAAAATGTTTTGGTGTTAATGTTAGGAGAACATTGCCTTAATGTCTAGCAGAACTTGGTTACAATGTTCTCCGAATACACAACAAATGTTATGGGGCGTTTCAATAACATTTTGGGTTTTATTTTGTTAAGACACTCATCTTTCTATCTGTAAAATACTAAAGATTTTTGGTGCATTTTTCCAAAGAAACTATTATCTAGAATAAAAAATGTACAACATATCAACAATTCCCGCTAAGGATAACCACACAAAATGTGGTGATAGCAGGTGCTTCTGGAGCTGAGAATAATGAGCTGGTGTGTGGGAAGAGTCTGACTTTCGGGGAAATGGCAGTTAAAGACAAGTACACTGAATTTAGACTACCAAACAACAAACGCCTATTTAGACCCAATCACCATCTCTTCAAAATAAGTTATTAAATATAGGCCTAGTCCAGTTTGTAACACTCTCTATGAAATGGCCTTTTAAATTATGTGTAATTTAATGTAGTGAGCTTTGAAATGATTGATGTACAGTGCCTTCAAAAAGTATTCATACCCCTTGACTTATTCCACATTTTGTTGTGTTACAGCCTGAATTAAAAATGGATTAAAACATTTTTTCTTCTTCTCATCTACACACAGTACCCCATAATTTACATTTTACATTTTACATTTTAGTCATTTGGCAGACGCTCTTATCCAGAGCGACTTACAGTTAGTGAATACATTTTTTTTTTTTTATACTGGCCCCCCGTGGGAATCGAACCCACAACCCTTGCATTGCAAACGCCATGCTCTATCAACTGAGCTACATCCCTGCCGGCCATTCCCTCCCCTACCCTAAACGACGCTGGGCCAATTGTGCGCCGCCCATGAGTCTCCTGGTCGCGGCCGGCTGCGACAGAGCCTGGATTCGAACCAGGATCTCTAGTGGCACAGTTAGCACTGCGATGCATAATGCATAATGCATAATGACAAAGTGAAAAGAAAGTGCAATTTTATGTATTGAAAATGAAATACAGAAATCTCTCATTTCATTTCTCATATGAAGACTTTTCCTACAAACCCAAAACTTTGATGGAGAAATGTGCTAGTGATTAAAATGTTGTGACAACTAATAAAATAATACAATTATAAACCATTGCATGGCAGTCGTATGTTTTTCAATACAATTATTAGAAAACATCTCTACAGTGCCTTTAGAAAGTATTCATACCCCTTGACTTATTCCACATTTTGTTGTGTTACAGCCTGAATTCAAACTCGATTAAATTGATTCTACACACACACGATTTCTGAAATGTTAGAAATGTATTGTAAAATTAAATACAGAAATATCCAATTTACATAAGTATTCACACCACTGAGTCAATACTTTGTAGAAGTCTCTAAGAGCTTTTCCACACTTGGATTGTGCAACATTTGCCCATGTATTATTTTCAAAATTCTTCAAGCTCTGTCAAATTGGTTGTTGATTATTGCTAGACAACCATTTGAAGGTCTTGCCATAGATTTTCAAGTAGATTTTAAGTCAAAACTGTAACTCGGCCACTCAGGAACATTCACTGTCTACTTGGTAAGCAACTCCAGTGTAGATTTGGCCTTGTGTTTTAGGTAATTGTCCTGCTGAAAGGCGAATTCATCTCCCAGTGTCTGGTGGAAAGCAGACTGCACCAGGTTTTCCTCTAAGATTTTGCCTGTTCTTAGCTCCATACCGTTTCTTTTTTATTCTAAAAAACTCCCAAGTCCTTAACGATTACAAGCATGCCCATAACATGATGCAGCCACCACTATGCTTGAAAATATGGAGAGTGGTACTCAGTAATGTCTAGTATTGGATTTGCCCAAATATAACACTTTGTATTCAGGACAAAAAGCTAATTGCACTGGCACATTTTTTTTGCAGTATTACTAGTGCATTGTTGCAAACAGGATGCATGTTTTGGAATATTTTTATTCTGTACAGGCTTCCTTCTTTTCACTCTGTCAATTACGTTAGCATTGTGGAGTAACTACAATGTTGTTGATCCAGCCTCAGTTTTCTCCTATCACAGCCATTAAACTATGTAACTGTGTTAAAGTTACCATTGGCCTCATGGTGAAATCCCTGAGCGGTTTCCTTCCTCTCCGGCAACTGAGTTAGGAAGGACGCCTGTCTCTTTGTAGTGACTGGGTGTATTGATACACCATCCAAAGTGTAATTAATAACTTCACCATGCTCAAAGGGATATTGAATGTCTTTTTTTCCCCCCATCTGCAAGGTATTGGAAAACATCCCTGGTCTTTGTGGTTGAATCTGTGTTTGAAATTCACTGCTCGACTGAGGGACCTTTCAGATAATCGTATGTGTGAGGTACAGAGATGAGGTAGTCATTCAAAGATCATGTTAAACCCTATTATTGCACACAAAGTGTGACTTGTTATGCACATTTTTACTCCTGAACTGATTTAGGCTTGCCATAACAAGGATTTTGAATACTCAAGACATTTCAGCTTTTCATTTTTTATTAATTTGTAAACATAATTCCACTTTGACATTATGGGGTATTGAGTGTAGGCCAGTAACAAAACATCTCAATTTAATCAATAAAAAAATTCAGGCTGTAACACAACAATATGTGGAAAAAGGTCAATGGGGTGTGAATACTTTCTGAAGGTACTGCATGTCCATTTTAAAGTGGTTAAAATTCATCAAAATGTATGACGGTAGTATGATAAACTAAAGAAAATATACAGTTTCATCAAGTTTTGGAAATTGTTATGTTTACTTTTTGAAAATACTAATATTAATGGACCGAAATACCAAAATTGATAGGTAAATGCAAAAATGTATTTTCAGCCAGTGGTGCTTGGCCTTTAGGGCCGCACAATGAGCAGCAACCCTGCTTGGGGTGTAAACCTACTCCTGAGTAGAATGGTCCCCCATTTAACTGCGACACAACATACAGAAAATGGTATACAGTCCAATAAATGATAAAATTACACACACAAAACATGTGTTGATCATTTAGGTTTAACAAAAAATCCGACAAAAAATCACACATCTTATAGAAATACTTTTAATCATTATTTGTATGTAGTGTCAAATATATCGATAATTGTGCACATTTTACATAATAATTCATTTACAAAGTTAACAGGACGGGACTCTTTCTAAGAAAAAACAATTTCTTAGGGTGCATTCGTGAATTCCCTCTGGCTATCTACTCCGATTTCAGAGCACTCTCGTCTGAGTGTGCCAGAGCGCAGAATAACTGATGAATTTACGAACGCTCAACACCCGTTGAATATGACCGGTGGTGTTAGAAAACGTCGGCAAAAAAAACAAAAACATTATTAAAACGTTGCCAGCAGCACAGTTACAGGCGAGTTAAGTATGCTAAGGCGAGTAAATTGGTCAGAGTGAGGTCTTCTCTCATTTGTGTCTGGAAATTGCAAGCTAGCTAGCCAACTTTAGCCAAATTAGCTTGGGTTATTGACTGCCGTTGTGAGGTCAGAACGCTCGTTCAGTGTACGCTCCGAGAGCCGAAACTCTCTGAATTTACGAACGGATAATCTGACAACGCTCTGAATATATGAACGCCCAGAGCGCACTCAGGCACTCCAAAGTGAATTTACGAACACACCATTATTCTGAAGGAGTCCAAAAATCCGTGACCCGGAAGAGTTTAGCTAATTATTCTTGCCTGCTTCACAGCGGTGGGAAGACGGGAGTTGGGCAATTACAAACATGGTGAGGAACATGTTCTGTTTATTTCGTTTTTGGTGTCTATTTGTAGTTATCCCCCCCATAGTTGATCAAATCAACACTCTAAACACTGAATTTAAACAAACTTGCGAAACGGTTATCTGTTACCTTTGTTTTTCATCCTAAACACTGCTAACGTTAGCTAGCTAGTTTTTTAGCAACTCGACTGGATTTCGGTTCATTGTCATTGAACAACCTAGCGTGTCAATAATGCAGCATAGCTAGGTTGTCAGACAGCTATAGTCAACAACATATTCTAGACAGTCAATTTAGCAGTCTAACCTTGCTAAAGAAGCCAACCAATCTCAGCTAGCTTGTCGTTAAAATGAACATATATGCGCAGTCGCGGATCATAGCTTTGACTAGGCCTATTTGTTTTGCCTTTAAACGCCTTGGCTAAGTAGAGTGCATACTGGATTAGGAAGTGTGAATGCCACAATAACTTAATTGTTGTGCTCTGTATGTCATGGTAACACCTTTCTGCACCCAAACCTTGCATGCATAGTCGACTAAACAGTTTTACGTTGTGTTGGGTAGATACCTAAAGGAAAGTCATTATTAGACAACTAAATAACTTTTCAAAACGACCTCCGTGGCTAAAAGCAAGCTATTATAACATGCATTCAAGATTATGGTTATTGACAAGATACCATAAGAAAAAGTGTGCAATGGATGCATGTATTGTTAGGTTTGCAGACTGCTGCCAGGAATGGCATTTCTACCTAAGGCTATACTGTTTTGAAAGTTCTCACAATTCTGAGCCTGAGTAGAGCTATACTTCAGGTGTCATTTGGGAAATGCGCAGGAGTTAAAAGTAATGCTTTTAGTTTTGACAAAGCATTGTCAGAATGAAAGCTACAGGTTGTGCCTTTAACCTGCGTACTCTTTGTTTGTCCTGAAAATGTCTGTCTTTACCCAGAACAAGCTGAAGTCCTCACAGAAGGATAAAGTTCGACAGTTCATGATCTTCACACAATCGAATGAGAAGACTGCATTGACCTGTCTGTCACAGAATGACTGGAAACTAGATGTCGCCACAGACAACTTTTTCCAAAATCCAGACCTCTACCATTCAAATCTAAAAGGAGCGTTAGACAAGAAAAAGTTAGAACAGCTCTACAACAGATACAGAGGTAAGTGTCATCACTCAAGGTTGTCAAGGGTTTAAGACAGTAAAAACGACAGCAGTATTACTGACTGTAAAAAATAAAAACTGCTATATGCCATGCATGCTGTGGAAACGTACTTCACCAACTTTCACCACCAAAATCATATAAAATGGATATCATCAAAGAAAGACAGGCCAAATGGGTAAATTGTCTGTCAGTTTACCCATTTGTCAGTCAAGTAGCTCACAATGGCGAAAGTATTAATTGAACAACTCCCCCCCCCCCCCCCCCCCCTTATCCTTTACTTAGACCCACAAGATGACAACAAGATCGGTATAGATGGCATCCAGCAGTTCTGTGATGACCTGGGCCTGGACCCGGCCAGTATTAGTGTGCTCCTCATTGCCTGGAAGTTCCGGGCAGCAACACAGTGCGAGTTCTCCAGACAGGAGTTCATGGACGGGATGGCAGAACAAGGGTGAGGACGGCCTTTGCAAGAGATAGGTTTGACTTTATTTCTGTGTCCAATTTGACTGACTCTAATTGACAACATGTTTTTGTGTTAACTGGTTTCATCATGTAACTATAGAGGAAATTGTCATCCATCATCACAATCAGCCATTGAGTTGTGTAACAGAATGTAGGCTAAGCTCTTCTTTCTCCACATCAGGTAGGCTAACCCTTAAACTTGTAATTGGTGCTAAAGCTTATTTTGTTCTCCTCAGGTGTGACAGTATAGAGAAACTAAAAGCCCAACTACCAAAAATGGAGCAAGAGTTAAAGGACCAAGTGAAATTTAAGGACTTTTACCAGTTTACATTTAACTTTGCAAAGAATCCTGGCCAGAAAGGTTTGGGTAAGCAATCCATTTTGACTTTCCTGATCTATTTTCATAGTCTACTCTGCTCCTTGGACTTGGATTTCTCTCAGACATGTCCTCATTGTTGTGCATTTTCTAGACTTAGAAATGGCAATTGCGTATTGGAATTTAGTACTGGCTGGAAGATTCAAATTCCTGGACCTATGGAACACATTTTTAGTGGTAAGTTATATATTTTTACTTAATTGAATACACTTTATTGATCCCCAGAGGGGAAATTGGATGGTGGTTTTTCTTCAGTTGAAGGCTTCAATAAACATGTAGGACGATAAATGGAGGTTAGTTGTTTCTCTTGATGCTCATTTGGATGTTTTCCTCTACTTCCCCTGCAGGAGCACCATAAACGATCAATCCCTAAGGACACCTGGAACCTCTTGTTAGACTTCAGCACAATGATAACTGATGACATGTCCAATTATGACGAGGAAGGTTTGTGTTTGTTTTACTAGGGCTAAAAACTATAGCTACCCATTGCCTCAGGTCAGGTGCTTGACAATGGAATCAGTTGTCAATAGAACAACATGGAGCCAGCCCACTTGTTTCCTCTTCCAATAACCACTTGCTTAACCCTGCATCCTTTGTGCTTCCTTTAAGATAAAGCAAGTTTCATTTTAAGCATGAAACATTAGTGAGAATATTGCCTAGTCAATGTCCTACCTCATGGATCTAAAAGAGACATTTCATTGTTGTTCTGTCATGTTTGTCTCTTCCCTCCAAGGAGCATGGCCGGTCCTCATTGACGATTTTGTGGAGTTTGCGCGGCCGCACATCGGTACCAAAAGCACAGCTGTCTAGGTGCCTCCCAAACTCGGAACGTCGATACGTTTGTTTATACAAGAAACACACAACCAAGGCGGTGAAACGGAGCACAGGGGACTGCACTGAGCTGAGATCTATGTTGCCTTTTCCAACCCTCAGGACTGAGATGTTTTACACAAAGACTATATAAAAGGCATATCTCCTCGTCGGTCGTCTTGTGGGGGTTTGGCCTTTTATCTTTAGTATGGGGCTTTTTTGTGTCGGCTCGAGCCAACTGGAGAGGAGTCGCCATCCTGGACGTTACAGTTCCTGTCCCAGTGTTTAGTTGACGTGGTCGAGGTTCGTGTGAAGCAAACCAACACCCCGAAAAGACAAATACAATTGTATCGTATTCTAAACACAAGGGTCCCTGAGGGAATGTCGTTCTTTTAAATATGAAATAGAATTTTAATACTTTGTGCATTCCTGCTATGAATTTTGTTTTATGAGACATTTGTGTGACTGAGCAGTACAAAAACATTGATTGTAATTTTTTTTGTTTTGTTTTAAGCATAATGCTTTTCAATACACACATGTATAAGGTAATAAAATGTTTCAATTTGGTATCTCTTTAATGTGTCCAAGGCTCTGTGTGTTGATAATGATGATGCACACTTGTCTGTCATATTTCTGTCTGCAAGATCTAATACCCGAAAGCTGCATGTCATATGAATGGCATATGTTGAAAGGATATACTATTCTTCCAATTGTTAATTTTACTAGAGATATAATTGTTCCTCAATTAATAATGGTCTATGTTAGGGTTCCCCAACTGGCGGTCTGCGGGCTGAATTTGGCCCTCGGGTGATAAAAAAATAATATATATATATATACATATTTGGGGGGGGGGGGATAAGACTGTAAAAACACCAGCAAATCAGCTCCAAGCGATGTTAATTTTTGAAATCTGTTACAAAATATTCCCACTCATAGAGAGATATGTGATTGTATACAAATAAATGTAAGCAAGGTTTGAAATGATGTTTTACTCAAATATTAGAATGGCCCGCATTCCTGGGGGGTCATTTAACTATTATTTGATGTGGTTAGGCATGTTTTAGTTGGATATAAAATAGGCAGAGGAGAATAGGCAGGATGGTTTATTGTAAAATAGTAAATACATTATATATTTTGGTGTGCTTCCCCAAATTTTGTGGATAAACTCCACTGACTCGGGTTGCATTGCCAAGTAGTAGTGGTAGCAGAGTCATACACTCAGTGGCCAGTTTATTAGGTACACGCATCTAATAGTGGGTCGGACCCCCCTTTGCCTCCAGAATAACCGGAATTGTTCGGGGCATGGAAATTTGGCTCAATTGGTATCAAGGGACCTAACGTGTGGAAGGAAAACATTCCCCACACCACTACATCACCAGCCTGTACCGTTGACACCAGGCAGGATGCGGCCATGGACTCAACGCTTTTAATGCCAAATCCTGGTTCTGCCATCAGCATGACGCAACAGGAACAGGGATTAGTCGGACTAGGCTATGTTTTTCCACCTCCTCAATTTCCACTAGTGTTGGTGATCACGTGCCCACTGGAGCCACTTCTTGTTTTTAGCCGATAGGAGTGGAACCGGATGTGGTCGTCTGCTGCAATAGCCCATCTGTGACAAGGGCCGACAGATTGTGCGTTCTGAGATGACGTTCTGCACACTGTTATACTGTGCCATTATTTGCCTGTTTGTGCCTGGTCTGTTAGCTTGCATGATTCTTGCCATTCTCCTTCGACGGCCTGGCTTCCCCAAACAATTATTTATCTTTCGTCTCTGTGTTTCATAATTTTCCTTCAATTCGCAAGAGGCTAAATGTAACTCACAGGAGAAATCATCCGAGCGAGCTAAACAACGCCCATCTGTCTCTACGTGGAAGCCATCTACCTGATGCTGTCAGGTCCAAACGAGTATGACATTGTTGCCGCCCGTAGCATTGAAGGATGGAAGTTGAATATGTAGCTAGATGTAGAAGGCTAATGTTAACTAGCTGTTAGGCAAGCGAGCAAGCATTTTAGCCAGGTAGCCTAGGACAACAGAAAATAAAAGCGTGTACTGTATGACAGAGTGATAGACCGTTTCTTCAACATGAAAGAGAGGAGGATGACATTGGCTTGAGTCAACATGCTTTCTACTTGCACGAACGTGCACGCACTCTCTCTCTCTCTCACACACACACACACACACACACACACACACACACACACACACAGATCAGAACCATGGACAGCCACATCATGGACAGCTTGGCTTCCCAAGTGACATTACCCATGCACCGCTACTGTCAACGAGCTGTTTTCGCCCACAGGACTGCCGCTGACTGGATGTTTTTGTTTTCATAAATTTCTATGATATAGCCAATTTTGACTTTGTGACTATGTTATGTAGTGCAAACCATATGTTTCTGAGTGGTAGTGTAGTGCTGCCATAGAGATCCTATTAAATTATTTTTTATAGTGCTGCCCTCTTGTGGAGCGAGCAAATCTTACAACCGGATGGTGTGGTAACTAACCACCTGACACGGTTGCTAGGGGCCAGCAGAGAAAAACAAAAGGAAACAAAATGAGAAGTTGCAACTGGAGAACAAACTTGGTGGATACAAGGACAGAATACAAGCCAAGACTGAGAGCCTGAAAAATGTTAGGCAGGAGTTATCTCACAATCAGGTAAAGCTACTTGGCCATTTTGGAATTCCATGAAAAGAGAGCTGAGTTTCTGACATAAAACTAATTCGCCCATGCATAGACCCATTACTTTATTAGTAAGTAGTAGTTATATTGCTAGCTATGTTTATGCATGGACGAACGAATAATGCCATGCAGACAGACACATGTATGACAGTAATAGTTTTACAACAACTTTGAAATCCTGTCCTCTATCTGATTTATTTTTATCTGTACTGTATCAGACTCTGTGCAAAGCCAGGGAGAAGAAGACTTGAGTCGGAGATGCATTTCATGGCCCTGGCGGACAGAGAGGTGGACCGTCTGCATCAGGAGATAGCACAGCTGGACAACAAGCTTGGAGCTCTGACGGAGAAGAAGAATGCACGGGAGGTTATTATACCCACAGGGCTTGACATTAACTTTTTTAGCCACTTGTCCTTTGGACAAGTAGGACTGATTTTTTACTTGTCCAAAAGCTCAAGTCACACCAAAAATGTAAAATAGTCTGTAACACCATTTTTACATCATTGTATGATACAAGGAACCACTTTATAAAATAAAATGCATTACTATCTTTTTTACTATAGAGAATCAGACAGAAATGTGGGCTACTGGCTTCTTTGCATATTCCAGCCAGTCTCAAAATACAACACTGCCTTTTTAAGGCTCTCCTGGAGGATGGTTGGCCACCCTTGGTAGCCTATAAAATATTACAATTAGGCTACAACCAAATACTTTTTTATGTCTTTGTGAAATAATTCCCTCCAGGGCTTGAAATTAAGGGTGTCCCGTCATCCCTGGGACAATAAAAAATACACTATATACACAAAAGTATGTGGACACCCCTTCAAATGAGTGGATTTGGCTATTTCAGCCACACCCATTGCTGACAGGTATATAAAATCGAGCACACAGCCTTGCAATCTCCATAGACAAACATTGGCAGTAGAATGGCCTTACTGAAGAGCTCAGTGACTTTCAACGTGGCACCGTCAAAGGATGCCACCTTTCCAACAAGTCAGTTCGTCAAATTTCTGCCCTGGTCGAGCAGCACTGGTCAACTGTAAGTGCTGTTATTATGAAGTGGAAACGTCTAGAAGCAACAACGCGAAGTGGTAGGCCACGCAAGCTCACAGAACGGGACCGTCTATCCTCACTACCGAATTCCAAACTGCCTCTGGAAGCAACGTCAGCACAGTAACTATTCATCGGGAGCTTCATGAAATGGGTTTCCATGGCCGAGCAGCCGCATACAAGCCTAAGATCACCAATGCCCAATGCCAAGCGTCGGCTGGAGTGGTGTAAAGCTCGCCATCATTGGACTCTGTAGCAGTCGAAGCGCGTTCTCTGGAGTGATGAATCATGCTTCATCATCTGGCAGTCCGACGGACTAACCTGGGTTTGGCGGATTCCAGGAGAACGCTACCTGCCCCAATGCATAGAGCCAACTCTAAAGTTTGGTGGAGGAGGAATAATGGTCTGGGGCTGTTTTTCATGGTTCGGGCTAGGCCCCTTAGTTCCAATGAAGGGAAATCTTAACGCTACAGCATACAATGACATTCTAGATGATTCTATGCTTCCAACTTTGTGGCAACAGTTTGGGGAAGGCCCTTTCCTGTTTCAGCATGTCAATGTCCCCATGCACAAAGCGAGGTCCATACAGAAATGGTTTGTCGAGATCGGTGTGGAAGAACTTGACTGGCCTGCACAGAGCCCTGACCTCAACCCCATTGAACACCTTTAGGATGAATTAGAACGCCGACTGCGAGCCAGGCCTAATCGCTCAACATCAGTGCCCGACCTCGCTAAGGCTCTTGTGGCCGAATGGAAGCAAGTCCCCGCAGCAATGTTCCAACATCTAGTGGAAAGCCTTCCCAGAAGAGTGGAGGCTGTTATAGCAGCAAAGGGGGGACCAACTCCATATTAATGCCCATGATTTTGGAATTAGATGTTCGGCGAGCAGGTGTCCACATACTTTTGATCATGTAGTGTATGTCTACGGTTCAAAACAGACTCTGGGACAGTTCTGGGACGACAGATCCAAAATTCATACAACCACTGCACATACAATTATTTTAAAAAGCAATGAGGGTGATGCAACAGGTCAGACCGTTTAGCTTAAAATTTTGATAAAGTTTTATTTCTTCATATTATAATCTCAAAAATGCACACATGGCTGTAGGCTGCGTACAGATTTACCAAAATGCAATTAGCTGGAAAACACCATTCTCAAAAGCGCACTGCATTCTCTGGTTCATGTAAATAGCTAGGTTTCCAACCAATTGGCAACAGATTTTCATTAAAATGTTGTAAAATCCACATAAAAACAAGATGCGCATTTTCCCACCAGAGATGTGTTTTCATCAAATTGACTTGCAGATAAAAGGCTGTGCGTGATGAATTAGTGCAAATAAAAATACGTTTTGCGGTTAAATTCCCATGTACCTGTCACGCCCTGGCTCTGGGGACTCTTAAATGTTGAGCCAGGGTGTGGAGTTTCTATGTTGTATTTTCTATGTTGTGTTTTCTAGATCGTGTGGATCTATGTTGGCCAGGGTGGTTCCCAATCAGGGGCAGCTGTAACTCGTTGTCTCTGATTGGGGACCATACTTAGGCAGCCTGTTTGGCACTAGTCGGGGTGGGATCTTGTTCTGTATAGGTTTGTTTGGTGTAACCTTTAAGACGTCACGTATCGTTTGTTTGTTGTTTTGTTCGTGTGTTCAGTACTTGAATAAAATGTACGCTTATCACGCTGCGCCTTGGTTCCACGAGTCATTGATCGTTCGTGTCAGTACCGAATAAAAAGCACAAGTTAAATGGGTTTCCGTTGCATTTTAAACTCTACTGATCGTTTTCTCACAAAAAATGGCGTTATATAGCGAGTGTGCCCACTCTGTTATTGGCACGTGCGCTCTAGCCAACAGCTTGTCTCTATCTGCGCGCTGTTGGCTAGAGCGCACGTATAGCCTACATGATGAGATTATTATGGACAAAAGAGCGAGATGATTTTTATTTGTCAAACGGCAGCCAAGCGTTGATGATATAACTAATCGATAATAATATAATATCGATGATATTCACCAGAATAAGACCCTCGATATTTATTGGAAAGCGTTTCCACTGACATTTCTTGCATAATACATTTTACAGACACAAAAAGATCCCACCCTGTCAAGCGTATTTTGTTTTGTTGACATTTGGAAAGTTTACCGAAAAAATGTCTGTTTCCATCAGGCCAGTCATGACATTATTTTAGCCTCCCTCATGTCAGCATCTATTTGGACATGAGGCTGTAGCCAATATTCATATTACCTACTGTCACGACTTCCGCCGAGGCTGCCTCCCCTCCTTGTTCGGGCAGGTTTCGGCATTCGTCGTCACCGGCTTACTAGCCACTGCCGCTCCATATATCATCATTCCATTTGTCTTGTCTTGTCAATTACACTTGTCAATTAATCATTAGTCCGTGTATAAGTGTTCCCTCTGCCCCCTTGTCCTTGTGGGTGATTGTTTTATGTGAAGATGAGTGTAGCTCGGTTGAGCTACCCGTACTTTGTACTGCCGGGGTTATTTCTCCCCTTGTGCTTGTATTGTGTTCCAGTGCGCCTGTATTACGCCCTGTGCTGTTGACGCTATCCAGCGTAACTGTGTACTACGGAATAAACTCTGTATTCAGTGATTTACCCTCCTGCGCCTGACTCCTTCAAATCACACTCCCACACCTACACTAGGCTTTTTTATTTATGTGCATGAAAAATAGATTGGAATATTATTCCAATGTTGGCCTCTGATCCAACTCTGATCGGAGTAATTGTTTGATATCGCGATGTGTGATTTTTTTCTACTTTTCCATTTGGAAAACTTAAATCTATATTCTTGTCCGACTATTTATTGTACTTGTCCTGTACAAGAGGACAAGCGTTAATGTCGAGCCCTGACCCATCAAACATCGTCTTTCAGTTGTAAAACAGAGGTCTTTCCCCCAAACAACATGGGTCTCTCTCTCTGTTTGTGTGTGTGAGAGAGAGACCGTGACACAAGAGTTTCCATTTATGTCTATTATAGGGATATGCCATACGCTGTAAAACTCTTTGGCCTATAGCCTACTGTAGTTCTATTTCAAACTGCTGAGACCTAGTATTCACCGGAACATACAACATATTTAGTGCATGTTCCACTGTATTAGATAAATGTCAAACCTTCTATTTTATCAGAACAACACCCAGAAGCTGGAGGAGCTGAAGAGCCAGCAGACCCTGGACGCCTGGCTGGAGGAGTCGGCACACAAGGACGAGGACATCATGGCCATCATCAAGTACGCTCAGCAGGACGAGAGCAAGATACAGGTACGTTATGGGTGGTGTGAACGACTAGGGTTCAAACCTGGATTCAAACCCTGTGCACCACAAGACTGTGTTAACCCTCTAAGCTTAAGCCCTAGGCATTAGCTTTTGGAGCTAACGCTAGTCTTCAGGTCTCAGACAAGTTTACTCTTCACATGAGTGTTGTTCACAGAACCACCTGTGTTACATTTGCATGCAACTACAGTCCTTTCAGGATCCTCTAGAATGAACAGTTAGTTGACAATGGGACATACGTTCTCACCATTTACACCACGTATTAACATTTAAGCTAGATATTTGGTTGTAGCTCTGAGGCTCAAATGGATCGATTTTCTTTTTTGACAGGAACTCACTTTGTTGATAGAAAAGATTACACTTGAGGCCAACCAAAAGCTCAAGGCACTGGACAATGAACTGACTGACACAATATCAGCACAGGTCAAAAACACTAGCTACTGTATCTTACTGTACAGTACATGAACTAGTACATAACGACAAATGAATATCAGTCGATTTGGTTCAGTCAGCAGAAATTGAAAATATTTAGCTGACATTTAAGCTACTTTGTGTTCATCATTGTTGACATGTAACTTTCCCTAGAGATTTACACTCACACGTCAAACAGAAAGCAGTTATTCTTCCTTGTTGTTATTCTTCCTCATAACAACAAGGAAGTGTGTGAGTATAATCCCTAGGGAGTTACAGTTACATGTCAACAGTTACATACAATATTCTTCCTCGTGTTGTAATTGTGCTCTGCCAACAGATTGGTCTGGATGAGACAGCAAAGAACTTCCGCCAGGCCCACCTGGAGAGACAGAAGCTGATCCGCCAGTGGGAGAACACCATCGAGCAGATGAAGAAGAGAGACCTCGAGATGCAGCAGTGTTCAATGGTAACCACTAGATAACACATGGTAGTCTGCAGTCATTACTGTCAGTCATAGACTTAGATAGACAACTCTAGTCCCCCAAAGTCTGTTTTAGCATGGCCAGCGACACAGGAATTTCACAATTTTTAAGTAGTCAACTGGGTGGGACTTCCTATGGGTTCAGGAAGGATCACATAATTCCATCCAGGTCATCAGGAGGGATCAGCCAATGAATTATGCTTGTGTGCAAACATTCCATAACTGCAGTAAATCACCAATAAATAATTTGGTGGGTGCTTATATTTGACCTACTTATATTTGTCCCAATACAAGCTGTATGCATTTTTCAAACACAAAATAAGAAAAAATGGACTACTTCAAAATGGAGATAGCCTCAGTATTTCATAATTTGCAAACATTTATAGGCATTATAACGTTGCAATTCATAAGCATTTATACACATATAAAATGTATCATTTATAAAACATGTATACACATTAATATACATTTATAATGGCTTATTCAAGAAATGTATTAAAAAGTGGGTTAGGGTTAGTGTAACCCAATCATTTAGATGAGGCTTTCTGCTGACAGGTATTTTTTTTGTATGACTTGTATCTATGGAAATGATGGTATTTTATTATCACTAATCTCTTCCTAGTTGGAGAGTCTGAGGGGGACAGTGGACAGAGCAACCACTGATGTCGAGTCCATGAAGTCTCAGCTAGCCAGCATGTAAAAGGTCATCCAAGACAAAAACAAGTGAGACAGAGACATCTGCAGGCCTCAGTACCAATCAAATAGGAATAATGGGTGGCATCGTTTTGGGGGGAACTGTCCCTTAACGTTTAAATGAATACCCCACATGGGTTCTATATGTAATTCTATGGAATACCCACCCTCTCAGTAGTTCTGACCAGTGTGTGCGTGTGCATGCGTGTGTGCATGTCTAATGATACAATGATTCTACAAACTTGTTGGATGCATTTGCTGTGCGTTTTGGTTGTGTTTTAAATTATTTATTGCCCAATAGAAATGAATGGTAAATAATGTATTGTGTCATTTTGGAGTCACTTTTATTGTAAATAAGAATATATGTTTAAACACGTCTACATTAATGTGGATGCTACCATGATTACGGTTAGTCCTGAATGAATTGAGTGAGAAAGTTAAAGACCCACAAATATCATACCCCCATGTCTTGGGGGTATGATATTTATGCGTCTGTAACTTTCTCACTCATCATTATTCACATATAATTGTGTACGCCTCTCTCATTCTGTGTCTGTGTTGGGCTGCAGAACATTGACACTCAGCTGCACCGCCACCGGGAGGTGCTGTTCTGTGAGAGCCAGGAGCTGCAGGCCCTAAGGGTGAAGGAGAAGGACTCCATCGCCGTGCTGTCCGGGAGCCTAACTGCCCTCTCCAGCATGGACTGCCGCCTTGGCAAACTGGACCAGAACTCCCTCAAGCAGCAGGAGATCATCTACAACCAGGTTAGACAGCAGACCTAGTCTTCTTAACCATTGTCCTACCGCTAGCAATTCAACTATATGGTCATTCAACAAATGCTTCCATATTCACCTTATTTAAGAAACCGGAAACAAAACAATGTCAGAACGTTCTGTTTTGTGGAGTCTTCCTTTGCGGCGTTCTTGACGTTTTGCGAACATTAGCTAGTTAGCTCAAAATGTTGTGGGATCCTACCAAGAAAAACCTTTCAAAGTCGAATGGCAAGTCTGTGCCACATCTGCAGAGTATTCAAGAGTGGGAGGACGATTTGAAAAAATGGCCACATATCACCTACGAAGACATCTTCAATTATTTTGTCTTGTCTCAGCAATACTATGGAAGGTAGCTAGTTCCCATCTGGTTTGGGCTTAGTGGGACTATTGTTTGTTTTTCAACAGGACAATGACGCAACACACCTCCAGGCTGTGTAAGGGCTATTTTACCAAGAAGGAGAGTGCTGCATCAGATGACGTGACCTCCACAATCCCCCGGCCTCAACCCAATTGAGATGGTTGGGATGAGTCGGACGGCAGAGTGAAGGAAAAGCAGCCAACAAGTGCTCAGCATATGTGGGAACTCCTTCAAGACTGTTGGAAAAGCATTCCTGGTGAAGCTGGTTGAGAGAATGCCAAGAGTGTGTAAAGCTGTCATCAAGGCAAAGGGTGGCTATTTGAAGAATCTCAAATATAAAATATATTTTGATTTGTTTAACACTTTATTGGTTACTACATGATTCCATATGTGTTATTTCATAGTTTTGATGTCTTCACTATTATTCTACAATGTAAAAAATAGTAAAAATAAAGAAAAACCCTTGAATGAGTAGGTGTGTCCAAACTTTTGTACATTTGTGAATCAACAGAATGTGTCTCCAGTCCAGTTAAGTATCATGTCCAATTTCGTGTGAGGGGTTCTCTGGGTAAGTAGTAAGATGCAATCATACTTGCATTTTCATCTGTGACATTTCATACATTGATCAACATGTGAATAATAAAATGTTTGATTAATTCAAGAGAGGATGTTATTCCATCAACATTACAACACGCACACACGGTTCTTGGTTTCAGTGGCTCATTGTGTTGGTATATCAGTCTAACCTCGAGTGGCAATGAAGTAGTTACAGAATCTAGGTGAGTTTTACAATCAAATAGGAATTACCAACATAACCTAAACCTACTCGTTGAAAGAGAGCTGTGTAAACTAGTCAACTGTGAACACCATGTAAACTAGTGTTCTGTACTGTAATTGACAATTCTAACAGTAGTTTTTTGTTGAAGGTGCAGAATGCTGTGTATGAAGGATTGACAGGGGTGACCTGTACAGATGAGCAACGCCAGTGGAACTTGGGGACGCAGCGGAATTTAGCCCCAAAAAGCTTGAGCGAGAGCTGTTAAAACGTCACAAACCAAGTGACGAGTTCTCTGAAAGCACCCCGGCCGCTTCTCCATCTCTACCTCCATCCAACCCCTGCGTACCAGTCCCACGACGCACTTAAGAAGAGTCTGGAAGGGGCCAATGTTCCAGTGGGGAGTGCATCAAAGCTAAACCAGTCTTCAAGTTCCAGCAGCAGCCACACAGCTACAGCAGCCTCATGGTGAACCCAGCATCAACATGCAGTGTCAGAAATGCTTGTCATTTTATGGCGTTTATTTTAAGCTGGAGGAGTGTAAATGTGCCAGCTTGGAGGAGGTCACTAAAGCATAGAGTGCCTCCCATGCGTGGTATGATACACGTAAACTTCGGATCACTGCTAGCTCAGCAAAGAAGGTTCATGTGCGCACCTCAAAAATCCCGACAACTTTATGCGGGAGCATCTCATTCCCAGGTTCAATGGGAACCTGGCAACCAGATATGGTAAGGAAAATGAGGAGGTGCTACACATGGATGGAGAGTTGTGGGTTTAGTCTGGAGAGTAGAGGCACGGTAGTGAGTGTCAAGGAGACGTGGCTTTCTGCAAGCCCAGATGGAGTGTTAAACTGATAGAAATCAAATGTCCTGTTCTGAGTAAGAAGTGTGAGTCTCCGACTGAACTGTTCTCTGAACTCACAGATGTGAAGCTGGTGAATTGTGGTCCCTCAGCTGCAACACAATGGAGCCTGTGGGTACTACATGCAGGTGCAAATGGGCATGTTCTGCACAGGACTGGAGAGATGCAAACTGCTTGTCTGGGCTCCATCCGAGCAGGTTGTTATTGATGTGCCTTTTGATGTGAAATTCTGTGCTGATGTTATCACTAAACTGAAAGCATTCTATTTCACACATGTGCTGCCAAGGATAGTAGATGAGTTCTAGTCAGGCAGACTAACTGTGCTCTCTTCATACATGTTTATCTAATGCCTAAGGATAACTCCTTATGATTAATTAATATTTGTATTGTACCAGGTATAGCTCTTTTCATATGGCAGTTCATTAACTTATTATCTAAGCATACCGTAACTCATCTTGCACATGGCAAAAACAATATGACATTCCACTTTGTTGACATTTTCTTAGCCCGAACCATGAAAAACAGCCCCAGAACATTATTCCTTCTCCACCAAACTTTACAGTTGGCACTATGCATTGGGGCAGGTAGCGTTCTCCTGGCATCCGCCAAACCCAGATTAGTCCGTCGGACTGCCAGATGGTGAAGCATGATTCATCCAGAGAACGTGTTTCCACTCCTCTAGAGTCCAATGGCGGCGAGCTTTACACCACTCCAGCCGACGCTTGGCATTGCGCATGTTGATCTTAGGCTTGTGTGCGGCTGCTTGGCCATGGAAACCCATTTCATGAAGCTCCCAACGAACAGTTATTGTGCTGACGTTGCTTCCAGAGGTAGTTTGGAAGTCGGTAGTGAGTGTTGCAACCGAGGACAGACGGTTTTTATGTGCTACGCGCTTCAGCACTCGATGGTCCCGTTCTGTGAGCTTGTGTGACCTTCCACTTACAGTGGGGAAAAAAAGTATTTAGTCAGCCACCAATTGTGCAAGTTCTCCCACTTAAAAAGATGAGAGAGGCCTGTAATTTTCATCATAGGTACACGTCAACTATGACAGACAAATTGAGAAAAAAAATTCCAGAAAATCACATTGTAGGATTTTTTATGAATTTATTTGCAAATTATGGTGGAAAATAAGTATTTGGTCACCTACAAACAAGCAAGATTTCTGGCTCTCACAGACCTGTAACTTCTTCTTTAAGAGGCTCCTCTGTCCTCCACTCGTTACCTGTGTTAATGGCACCTGTTTGAACTTGTTATCAGTATAAAAGACACCTGTCCACAACCTCAAACAGTCACACTCCAAATTCCACTATGGCAAAGACCAAAGAGCTGTCAAAGGACACCAGAAACAAAATTGTAGACCTGCACCAGGCTGGGAAGACTGGATCTGCAATAGGTAAGCAGCTTGGTTTGAAGAAATCAACTGTGGGAGCAATTATTAGGAAATGGAAGACATACAAGACCACTGATAATCTCCCTCGATCTGGGGCTCCACGCAAGATCTCACCCCGTGGGGTCAAAATGATCACAAGAACAGTGAGCAAAAATCCCAGAACCACATGGGGGGACCTAGTGAATGACCTGCAGAGAGCTGGGACCAAAGTCTACCATCAGTAACACACTACGCCGCCAGGGACTCAAATCCTGCAGTGCCAGACGTGTCCCCCTGCTTAAGCCAGTACATGTCCAGGCCCGTCTGAAGTTTGCTAGAGTGCATTTGGATGATCCAGAAGAGGATTGGGAGAATGTCATATGGTCAGATGAAACCAAAATATAACTTTTTGGTAAAAACTCAACTCGTCGTGTTTGGAGGACAAAGAATGCTGAGTTGCATCCAAAGAACACCATACCTACTGTGAAGCATGTGGGTGGAAACATCACGCTTTGGGGCTGTTTTTCTGCAAAGGGACCAGGACGACTGATCCGTGTAAAGGAAAGAATGAATGGGGCCATGTATCGTGAGATTTTTAGTGAAAACCTCCTTCCATCAGCAAGGGCATTGAAGATGAAACGTGGCTGGGTATTTCAGCATGACAATGATCCCAAACACACCGCCCGGGCAACGAAGGAGTGGCTTCATAAGAAGCATTTCAAGGTCCTGGAGTGGCCTAGCCAGTCTCCAGATCTCAACCAAATAGAAAATCTTTGGAGGGAGTTGAAAGTCCGTGTTGCCCAGCGACAGCCCCAAAACATCACTGCTCTAGAGGAGATCTGCATGGAGGAATGGGCCAAAATACCAGCAACAGTGTGTGAAAACCTTGTGAAGACTTACAGAAAACGTTTGACCTGTGTCATTGCCAACAAAGGGTATATAACAAAGTATTGAGAAACTTTTGTTATTGACCAAATACTTATTTTCCACCATAATTTGCAAATAAATTCATTAAAAATCCTACAATGTGATTTTCTGGATTTTTTTTCTGATTTTGTCTGTCATAGTTGACGTGTACCTATGATGCAAATTATAGGCCTCTCTCATCTTTTTAAGTGGGAGAACTTGCACAATTGGTGGCTGACTAAATACTTTTTTCCCCCACTGTATGACGGTGCCACGTTGAAAATCACTGACTCGTCCTCTGTAGCTCAGCTGGTAGAGCACGGCGCTTGTAACGCCAAGGTAGTGGGTTCGATCCCCGGGACCACCCATACACAAAAAAAAAAAATGTGTGCACGCACGACTGTAAGTCGCTTTGGATAAAAGCGTCTGCTAAATGGCATATTATTATATTATTACTGAGCTCTTCAATAAAGCCATTATACTGCAAATGCTTGTCTATGGAGATTGCATGGCTGTGTGCTCGATTTTATACACCTGTCAGCAACGGGTGTGGCTGAAATTGTTCAACCCACTAATTTGAAGGGGTGTCCACATACTTTTGTATATATAGTGTACAGTTGAAGTCGGAAGTTTACATACATTTAGGTCATTAAAACTCGTTTTTCAACCACTCCACAAATTTCTTGTTAACAAACTATAGTTTTGGCAAGTCGGTTAGGACATCTACTTTGTGCATGACACAAGTAGTTTTTCCAACAATTGTTTACAGACAGATTATTTCACATATAATTAACTGTATCACAATTCCAGTGGGTCAGAAGTTTACATACACTAAGTAAACTGTGCCTTTAAACAGCTTGGAAAATTCCAGAAAATGATGTCATGGCTTTAGAAGCCTCTGATAGGCTAATTGACATTATTTGAGTCAATTGGAGGTGTACCTGTGGATATATTTCAAGGCCTACCTTCAAACTCAGTGCCTCTTTGCTTGACATCATGGAAAAATCAAAAGAAATCAGCCAAGACCTCAGAAAATAAATTGTAGACCTCCACAAGTCTTGTTCATCCTTGGGAGCAATTTCCAATCGCCTGAAGGTACCACATTCATCTGTACAAACAATAGTACGCAAGTATAAACACCATGGGACCACGCAGCCATCATACCGCTCAGGAAGGAGACGCGTTCTGTCTCCTAGAGATTAACATACTTTGGTGCGAAAAGTGCAAATCAATCCCAGAACAACAGCAAAGGACCTTGTGAAGATGCTGGAGGAAACAGGTACAAAAGTATCTATATCCACAGTCAAACGAGTCCTATATCGACATAACCTGAAAGGCCGCTCAGCAAGGAAGAAGCCACTGCTCCAAAACCGCCACAAAAAAGCCAGACTATGGTTTGCAACTGTACATGGGGACAAAGATCGTACTTTTTGGAGAAATGTCCTCTGGTCTGAAAAATAGAACTGTTTGGCCATAATGACCATTGTTATGTTTGGAGGAAAAAGGGGACAGCTTGCAAGCCGAAGAACACCATCCCAACCGTGAAGCACAGGGGAGGCAGCATCATGCTGTGGGGGTGCTTTGCTGCAGGAGGGACTGGTGCACTTCAAAAAATAGATGGCATCATGAGGAAGGAAAATTATGTGGATATATTGAAGCAACATCTCAAGACATCTGTCTGGAAGTTAAAGTTTGGTCACAAATGGGTCTTCCAAATGGACAATGACCCCAAGCATACTTCCAAAGTTGTAGCAAAATGGCTTAAGGACAACAAAGTCAAGGTATTGGAGTGGCCATCACAAAGCCCTGACCTCAATCCTATAGAAAATTTGTGGGCAGAACTGAAAAAGCGTGTGCGAGCAAGGAGGCCTACAAACCTGACCTCAGTTACACCAGCTCTGTCAGGAGGAATGGGCCAAAATTCAACCAACTTATTGTGGGAAGCTTGTGGAAGGCTACCCGAAACGTTTGACCCAAGTTAAACAATTTAAAGGCAATGCTACCAAATACTAATTGAGTGTATGTAAACTTCTGACCCACTGGGAATGTGATGAAAGAAATAAAAGCTGAAATAAATCATTCTCCCTACAATTATTCTGACATTTCACATTCTTAAAATGAAGTGGTGATCCTAACTGACCTAAGACAGGGACTTTTTACAAGGATTAAATGTCAGGAATTGTGAAAAACAGAGTTTAAATGTATTTAGCTATGGTGTATGTAAACTTCCGACTTCAACTGTATATACAGTATCTCATGTGGATGAAATTATAGTGTATAAAGTTACATTTCAGATGTATGAACATTCTCACTGCTCACTCGGCATCCTCATGGATGATCCCGCCCTGCATGTTAACAAGTGCTGCATAGATTCTAAGGACTTTGTCCATTTTGTGTGTCAGGTTGATGGGAACTGTCTGGGAGAGAATTTTGAACAACTTGAGTCATCTGTTAACTCTCTCAAAATGTATACGCACATTAACTATCCTTCTCGTGCTTGTGACATCCTCATCAGATAGCTGGCCTCCTTTCTGAGTGATGGCTGGTATGGCAAGGTTTACCTTCCTTCTCTTGACACGTATCTGTGATCAGTCAGTGCTGGAACCTCCCATTGAGTATCAGTATCTTTATGCTGTGGTGGCATAGACCCTTTTCCAGTACACGACACACTGACGTCACGCACAGATGCGCGCTACTCTTGGTGGCAGTAAGAAAGCCATCGCCATCTGCGCCCATTCAATATAGCCTAGATTTACATTTGTATTACTTCTACACAAAATAACTTTTTGGGGTTCTCATACGCTTACAATTATGTTTTAATTCTTGCTTGAACAGTCGCTAAGATTATATTTGGTTGTGATCTTTGCAAAATAACTATTTTGGATGCAGCAGTTGTTAGCCAGAATGCCAGAATGCTAATGCTCATTGATATAGGCTGTAGCAAAAGCTAGCCAATATTACAGTTGAACGTTTGTTGAATAAAGCGACTTAAAGGAAATATATGACACACTTCAAACAATCAAAAATAGTTTGAACCCTATGTTTCCGATATTCCCCTTAAAGATAACTATCATCACTACCACTATCATATGATCATTATCTATTTCGACCACGACCATTATAGCTAGCGTTCACTAGCTTCTGTAACTATACATTTTACATTTACATTTTAGTCATTTAGCAGACGCTCTTATCCAGAGCGACTTACAGGAGCAATTAGGGTTAAGTGCCTTGCTCAAGGGCACATTTACGTCATTTAGCAGACGCTCTTATCCAGAGCGACTTACAAATTGGTGCATTCACCCTATAGCCAGTGGGATAACCACTTTACAATTTTTTTTTTTTTTTTTTTGGGGGGGGGGGTGGGGGGTAGAAGGATTACTTTATCCTATCCCAGGTATTCCTTAAAGAGGTGGGGTTTCAAATGTCTCCGGAAGGTGGTGAGTGACTCCACTGTCCTGGCGTCGTGAGGGAGCTTGTTCCACCATTGGGGTGCCAGAGGAGCGAACAGTTTTGACTGGGCTGAGTGGGAACTATGCTTCCGCAGAGGAAGGGGAGCCAGCAGGCCAGAGGTGGATGAACGCAATGCCCTCGTTTGGGTGTAGGGACTGATCAGAGCCTGAAGGTACGGAGGTGCCGTTCCCCTCACTGCTCCATAGGCAAGCACCATGGTCTTGTAACGGATGCGAGCTTCAACTGGAAGCCAGTGGAGTGTGCGGAGGAGGGGGGTGACGTGAGAGAACTTGGGAAGGTTGAACACCAGACGGGCTGCGGCATTCTGGATGAGTTGTAGGGGTTTAATGGCACAGGCAGGGAGGCCAGCCAACAGCGAGTTGCAGTAATCCAGACGGGAGATGACAAGTGCCTGGATTAGGACCTGTGCCGCTTCCTGTGTAAGGCAGGGTCGTACTCTCCGAATGTTGTAGAGCATGAACCTGCAGGATCGGGTCACCGCCTTGATGTTAGCGGAGAACGACAGGGTGTTGTCCAGGGTCACGCCAAGGCTCTTCGCACTCTGGGAGGAGGACACAACGGAGTTGTCAACCGTGATGGCGAGATCATGGAACGGGCAGTCCTTCCCCGGGAGGAAGAGCAGCTCCGTCTTGCCAGGGTTCAGCTTGAGGTGGTGATCCGTCATCCATACTGATATGTCTGCCAGACATGCATAGATGCGATTCGCCACCTGGTTATCAGAAGGGGGAAAGGAGAAGATTAGTTGTGTATCGTCAGCGTAGCAATGATAGGAGAGGCCATGTGAGGATATGACAGAGCCAAGTGACTTGGTGTATAGGGAGAATAGGAGAGGGCCTAGAACTGAGCCCTGGGGGACACCAGTGGTGAGAGCACGTGGTGCGGAGACAGCTTCTCGCCACGCCACTTGGTAGGAGCGACCGGTCAGGTAGGACGCAATCCAGGAGTGAGCCGCGCCGGAGATGCCCAGCTCGGAGAGGGTGGAGAGGAGGATCTGATGGTTCACAGTATCAAAGGCAGCAGACAGGTCTAGAAGGACAAGAGCAGAGGAGAGAGAGTTAGCTTTAGCAGTGCGGAGAGCCTCCGTGACACAGAGAAGAGCAGTCTCAGTTGAATGACCAGTCCTGAAACCTGACTGGTTTGGATCAAGAAGGTCATTCTGAGAGAGATAGCAAGAGAGTTGGCTAAAGACGGCACGCTCAATAGTTTTGGAAAGAAAAGAAAGAAGGGATACTGGTCTGTAGTTGTTGACATCAGTGGGATCGAGTGTTGGTTTTTTGAGAAGGGGTGAAACTCTCGCTCTCTTGAAGACGGAAGGGACATAGCCAGCGGTCAAGGATGAGTTGATCAGCGAGGTGAGGTAGGGGAGAAGGTCACCGGAGATGGTCTGGAGAAGAGAGGAGGGGATGGGGTCAAGCGGGCAGGTTGTTGGGCGGCCTGCAGTCACAAGTCGCAGGATTTTATCTGGAGAGAGAGGGGAGAAAGAAGTCAAAGCATAGGGTAGGGCGGTGTGAGTAGGACCAGCAGTGTCATTAGACTTAACAAACGAGGATCGGATGTCGTCAACCTTCTTTTCAAAGTGGTTGACGAAGTCATCCACAGAGAGAGAGGAGGGGGGGGGGGGATTCAGCAGGGAGGAGAATGTGGCAAAGAGCTTCCTAGGGTTAGAGGCAGATGCTTGGAATTTAGAGTGGTAGAAAGTGGCCTTAGCAGCAGAAACAGATGAAGAAAATGTAGAGAGGAGGGAGTGAAAAGATGCCAGGTCGGCAGGGAGTTTAGTTTTCTTCCATTTCCGCTCCGCTGCCCGGAGCTCTGTTCTGTGAGCTCGCAATGAGTCATCAAGCCACGGAGCTGGAGGGGAGGACCGAGCCGGCCGGGAGGATAGGGGACACAGAGAGTCAAAGGATGCAGAAAGGGAGGAGAGGAGGGTTGAGGAGGCAGAATCAGGAGATTGGAGGGAGAAGGATTGAGCAGAGGGAAGAGATGATAGGATGGAAGAGGAGAGAGTAGTGGGAGAGAGAGAGCGAAGGTTGCGGCGGCGCATTACCATCTGTGTAGGGGCAGAGTGAGTAGTGTTGGAGGAGAGCGAGAGAGAAAAGGAAACAAAGTAGTGGTCGGAGACATGGAGGGGAGTTGCAGTGAGATTAGTAGAAGAGCAGCATCTAGTAAAGATGAGGTCAAGCGTATTGCCTGCCTTGTGAGTAGGGGGGGACGGTGAGAGGGTGAGGTCAAAAGAGGAGAGGAGTGGAAAGAAGGAGGCAGAGAGAAATGAGTCAAATGTAGACGTAGGGAGGTTGAAATCCCCCAAAACTGTGAGGGGTGAGCCATCCTCAGGAAAGGAACTTATCAAGGCGTCAAGCTCATTGATGAACTCTCCAAGGGAACCTGGAGGGCGATAGATGACAAGGATATTAAGCTTAAATGGGCTAGTGACTGTGACAGCATGGAATTCAAATGAGGAGATAGACAGATGGGTTAGGGGAAAAATTGAGAATGTCCACTTGGGAGAGATGAGGATTCCTGTGCCACCACCCCTCTGACCAGATGCTCTCGGGGTATGCGAGAACACATGGTCAGACGAGGAGAGAGCAGTAGGAGTAGCAGTGTTTTCAGTGGTAATCCATGTTTCCGTCAGCGCCAGGAAGTCGAGGGACTGGAGGTTAGCATAGGCTGGGATGAAGTCAGCTTTGTTGGCAGCAGAACGGCAGTTCCAGATGCTGCCTGAGACCTGGAACTCCAGGTGTGGGGTGCGTGCAGGGACCACCAGGTTAGAGAGGCAGCAGCCACGCGGTGTGAGGCGTTTGTGTAGCCTATGCGGAGAGGAGAGAACAGGGATAGGCAGAGGCATAGTTGACAGGCTGTAGCAAATGGCTACAATAATGCAGAGGAGATCGGAATGAAATGAACTAAACATCTGGGAAAGGAGAGAGTAGGGCCTCCCTCACCAAAACTTCCACCTCAGAAACTATAATTGTTTCACTACAGCGGTTCTACAGCGGTTCAATGTTTCAAGGAATAGACTCAACTTACTTTATTCAGCTAGCTAACTATGACACCATAGCTAACTAGCATGCTAGCATCCAATAACACACAGTTTAGCACCAATACTTGGTTACAACAAACTACCAATAGTGTGTTAACACACTAAACAGATAATTAGTGTCCGTGTCTAGTTCCTTTCATAACGCAGCAATAATTAAACGTTGGCTAGCTAGCACAAATATATTGTATTTAGCTGCTACAGTACAGTTAGCTGGTCGTGTTGGCTAGCTAGCAATGGCTACTGTGTTGACTTAGTTTGAAAAACGGCTAGCTAGCTAGCTTCGTGCTACACGCGGCACCGCCGAAAACAATGCTAACCTACAATAACTACCCACAACAGCCCACGATGCCTAACTATGACACCATAGCTAACTAGCATGCTAGCATCCAATAACACACAGTTTGGCACCAATACTTGGTTACAACAAACTACCAATAGTGTGTTAACACACTAAACAGATAATTCGTGTCCGTGTCTAGTTCCTTTCATAACGCAGCAATAATTAAACGTTGGCTAGCTAGCACAAATATATTGTATTTAGCTGCTACAGTACAGTTAGCTGGTCGTGTTGGCTAGCTAGCAATGGCTACTGTGTTGACTTAGTTTGAAAAACGGCTAGCTAGCTAGCTTCGTGCTACACCCGGCACCGCCGAAAACAATGCTAACCTACAATAACTACCCACAACAGCCCACGATGCCTAACTATGACACCATAGCTAACTAGCATGCTAGCATCCAATAACACACAGTTTAGCACCAATACTTGGTTACAACAAACTACCAATAGTGTGTTAACACACTAAACAGATAATTCGTGTCCGTGTCTAGTTCCTTTCATAACGCAGCAATAATTAAACGTTGGCTAGCTAGCACAAATATATTGTATTTAGCTGCTACAGTACAGTTAGCTGGTCGTGTTAGCTAGCTAGCAATGGCTACTGTGTTGACTTAGTTTGAAAAACGGCTAGCTAGCTAGCTTCGTGCTACACCCGGCACCGCCGAAAACAATGCTAACCTACAATAACTACCCACAACAGCCCACAATGCCTAACTATGACACCATAGCTAACTAGCATGCTAGCATCCAATAACACACAGTTTAGCACCAATACTTGGTTACAACAAACTACCAATAGTGTGTTAAGTGGCGCAGTGGTCTAAGGCGCATATATGGTGTAGTAGGTAGGTACATCACTAACTCTCTCTGCCCCTAAAACTGTGCTACTCTAGGACTTCCAGATCCAGCTGCTGGAGAGGAAGATGTCCCGTCTGCGTGGCGAGGTGAACATGGAGGAGAAGCATGTCCTGGAGAAGAAGGCCCAGGATCTGTCCCAGAGCCTGGAGGAGAAGAAAAGGACGGCCACTCAAGAAGCTCCATGTGGACAGACCTCTCTCTTACTGTAGAATTTTCTAGATCAGCGACGGGCAACTGGCAGCTCTCAGCCCCCCTTTTGTAGGCGCGCGGATCAATTACCGTGAGACCGACAGTTATTTGCTTGACAATCACCGGCTGACGAAATTTCATCACCGCCACAGCCCTAGTCATGATCAGTTCAGTTCAGCCCCCACCCCAATCAAAGTTGCCCATCCCTGTTCTAGATTGTATTTTTTCCTGAAGATTCAGGTATATTTTCAGAGAGACATTACTTGGTTTTACTTTTTCTATTGTCTGACAGGATGATATTCGCTGTGTGAGGAAAGAGGCGGCGTAGACTGGAGCTGAGAAGAGAGGCCTGACCACCAAGATCGAGGAGCTGCACCTGTTCAACGACACCTCAGACAATGAACTGAAGAAGCTCAGGCTCAAGAAACAGGTGAGAACACACACATTGTTCTTAATCAATATGATAAGAGCGTCTGCTAAATGACGTAAATGTAATGTAAATGATCAATCTTATTATATTTGAAAATGAGAAACTCATACTCTCACAGCCACTCATTGCCTCTGACCTCTACGACACAATGGTGGAGGACAACATCCTGAAGCTGAAGATCAAGAGTCTTCAGGACCTGCTGTAGAACGAGGCGGACAAGGTGCTCTCGCTGGAGAAGCGGCGGCTGCAGCTGCAGACGGCCGTGAGAGAGCGGGAGCAAGCAGATCAAGAACACCGCCCAAGAGCGCCAAGGACTCAGGTATCTGTAAGACTGGTTCCCAAAAGATACCCTGTTACCCATACAGTATAGTGAAGTGTTCTTCAAACCTGAACCTGGTCCTGGGGATCCACAGGGTGTGCAGGCTTTTGTTCCAGCCCAGTACTAACACACCTGGGACCTGATTCTAGATCAGCACTCTGAGACGCTCTTTGAATACAGACCCTGTTTAAACTAATAGTGTTTGATGATCCAGCTCCATATGAGGGGGTTGTGTTTGTTTTGCCCATGGCTCATATAAAGCGGTAATGCAGCACTTGAAAGGAAAGCTGTCAAATGAATTGAAATTTGTAATGGGATAGCTAGCCACTTAGTGTTTCGATGTATTACATAGTCTTTTATGTCCATGCATACATTGATTGGTTCATTTCATTTCAGTGCTGAGGTGCACGAGAGACTGGCCAAGATCAACAAGATGAGGAAACGCTACGAGATTATGACTATCTCTATGGCCGCTCCCGAGGGGGAGGATGAGATATCACAGACCTATTATGTGCTCAAGGAAAGAGTTCCTCCAAACTCCCCAAAAATGTCATCAGCAAACTATTGCTTCAGTTACCAATTGATTTGGCACATCGTGAAAAAATATATAGTTTTGACTGTTGTGTTAATTATTTTGAGAGAATGGAACTTTGTTTCCAAATCAACTGAGAAAATATTTCTACCATTTTACTTTCTACCATGGGTGAGGTGTCATAAGGCTGCCCATTAGAAAGAGGAGAATGAGATCCGAGCGCTGGAGAAAACGCTCCACGTCGTCAACAGGCGTAACACAACCTATCGCAAATCTTTCAAGAAAGTGACTGGATCCAGTGCGTTCAGTATGAGGAAATGTTCCTAGTGAGACAACCTGATTCCTATAAAGCCTAGGCCTCTATGCCTGTTGCATTTTGAAGGTGAGGAGTATCAGGAGAAGCTGAAGCTGGATGATCAGAAGAGGGCGACTGAGGAGAAGTACAAGTACGAGAGGAGGCAGATCCGAGAACTTCAGGAAGACATTCAGGTACTTCTCCACCAAACAAACCATAACTGGGGCCCGGTGTTTTACCTGACAACATGGACCTGGCCAGGGACAAACTCCTCACACATTTATGAAACTGGAGTATAATCACCTTTTGTGTACTACATTTCAATTTTGTGTTACTTGACCTTTCTCTTTCTTTCTCTCTTTCTCTCTTTCTCTGCCTTTCCCATGTGCAATGTTCTAGATTTGTTCTAAGCCCTATCATTATCTCTCTCCTTTTGTGTTCATCACCTGGCTTACATTGGCTGCTTGTATTAATGACATTCCCTCGCGTCCAAGAACAATAGACGTTGAAAATAGACTTGTCTGACAACTCACTCTTAACTACCTGACAGTGCAATCAAATCTGTGCCTGTGTCGTCTGTGTGTGTATGTGTGTGCGTGCATGCGTGCGTATGTGCGTGCGTGTGTGTAACTGTGTGTGTGTGTGCTGATTCTATCGGTAGGGCATGAACAATACACTCCACAGCCTGCTTCAAGTGGAGGCCGCTCAGAACGAGAGGACTGAACGAGAGGTCACGTATCCTGTCCATTAACAAAGATCTGGTTTCCCTGCAAGAGAAGCTCGACAGGGTCACTAAACAGGTTTAATGCCACCACCCAACACCTACACTATTCCAGAACAATTCACATGATAACAAGTGTGTTCACACCATTATTCAATGACAGAAAACAAACCATGAAATACAAAACATTAAATATTGGGTAACACTTTACTGTAGCCCCCCCTTATGTGTGTAAGTCGCTCTGGATAAGAGCGTCTGCTAAATGAATAAATAAAAATAAAAAATAGATACAAGCCGAATGGAGTATACACTGCAGGTATGCCTATGTGAATTGCGAATAATGCAAAAGTATGTGGCAAAAGCCTCACAGGAGTAGACCATTAAGAAACCGATAGGCTCCTTGGCCAATGCATGGCCAGGATAGGAAAGACACCAGATGCATTGCTGTTGAACCAGCTTTCATTATAGTAGGGTAAGGGTAGCCTATACGTTTTTTTTAAAATCAAACTAAATAGAAAACAAGCAATTGTTACAGGAAAATAATTTAAATGTTTCTAAATACAAGTGTCACCGGATTATTTCATCTCTCCTTACATGATGGGCATATAGCCTACATGGAGGGGTTTTTACGCACACCCAAAATAATAACTGGAGCTGTGTAAAATGATGTAATAGCCTACATAGATAAAAAGGGGAGGTCCGCTCACTGTTTTGCTGCTGCCAAACTTCATATTTTAATATTAAGCTTTGGTGATTAAGATTTATTTCAAAGCGCTCACACGCCATACCCTTAATCGAGTCTTGACTAGGCTTCTTGGCGAATGCATTGGATATGACAAAAAAACTGCCTTCATTGAGAGGAGGGGAGGCTTGGTTTTTAATCAAATGAAATATAATGGGAAGGTTTCTAAATATGAGGTTTACGGGCACAAATAGCACATATCTCTTATTGCATGTGCATAAGGGCATTGTGCGTCACCGCAGGATAGGCTGCGCTTCCGCTGTCAAAATCCATGCTATAACCAGCCTTGTGTATATTTTGGGATGTGAGCGTGTTTTGTTTGATAGACCTGATGAAGATCCGTTCCGGATCTAAACGTTGTCAATAAAGCGGGGAATTGGGAGCTTCAACAGTGTGCGCGCCTTCTTGTTTTTTACTAGTATTCTTTATTAGCCCAGCACCTATGTTTTTAAGGATGTGCTTATGACCACAAACTTTTCTATAACCAACCCCGTTACCGCTAAGACCAGCTTTTGGTTGGCCTTAAATATCCCCACCAGCGCTTACTGAAATTAGCAGTTGGGCGCACGTTTTTAAGGACACACCTCAGATATTGCCACCCCTCCCACCTCAGCGGAAGTTAGCTCATATAAGACAGGTCAATTACCAATCCTGTTGCTAGGGTTTGAAAATACACTGAACAAAACTATAAACGCAGCATGTAAAGTGTTGGTCTTAAGCTGAAATAAAAGATCCCTGACATTTTCCATACACTGCAGTTATTCTGCAATTACTGCGTCGAAAAAACCACAGTCGACTGCAGTTACTGCACGTTTACTGCAGTTTCAAAACTGCAATATTTTTTTGTAAGGGAATAAAAGGCCACTCGTTTTATTAGCCTGAAATCCAGACCTGTTTTATGCTGACATTCCACTCCTTGTACTCAGTGTCATTATGCAAAACATTGCAGAATTTCAAGGAGTGGCAATGAGTGGAATGATTGGAGTGAGCGTGCAATTGGCATGCTGACTGCAGTAATGTCCACCAGAGCTGTTTCCAGATAATTGAATGTTAATTTCTCTACCATAAGCCGCCTCCAAAGTCATTTTAGAGAATTTGGCAGTACGTCCAACCGGCCTCACAACCGCAGACCACGTGTAACCACGCCAGCCCAGGACCTCCACATCCAGCTTCTTCACCTGTGGGATCGTCTGAGATCAGCCACCCGGACAGTTGATGAAACTGTGGGTTTGCACAACCAAAGCATTTCTGCACAGACTGTCAGAAACCGTCTCAGGGAAGCTCATCTGCGTGCTCGTCGTCTTGACCTGACTGCAGTTCGGCATCGTAACCGACTTCAGTGGGCAAATTATCACCTTCGATGGCCACTGGCATGCTGGAGAAGTGTGCTCTTCATGGATGAATCCCGGGTTTCAACTGTACCGGGCAGATTGCAGACAGTGTGTATGGCTTTGTGTGGGCGAGAGGTTTGCTGATGTCAACGTTGTGAACAGAGTGCCCCATGGTGGTAGTGGGGTTATGGTATGGGCAGGCATAAGCTACGGACAACAAACACAATTGCATTTTATCGATGGCAATTTTAATGCACAGAGATACCGTGACAAGATTCTGCCATCATCCGCTGCCATCACCTCATGTTTCAGCATGATAATGCAAGGCCCCATGTCGCAAGGATCTGTACACAATTCCTGGAATTCCTGGAAGCTGAAAATGTCCCAGTTCTTCCATGGCCTGCATACTCACCAGATATGTCACCCATTGAGCAAGTTTGGGATGCTCTGGATCGACGTCTACGACAGCGTGTTCCTATTCCCGCCAATATCCAGCAAAAACATCCCCACAGCATGATGCTGCTGCCACCACCATGCTTTACCATAGGGATGGTGGCAGGTTTCCTCCAGACGTGATGCTTGGCATTCAGGCCAAAGAGTTCAAACTTGGTTTCATCAGACCAGAGAATATTGTTTCTCATGGTCTGAGAGCCCTTTAGGCGCCTTTTGGCAAACTCCAAGTGGGCTGTCATGTGCCTTTTACTGAGGAGTGGCTTCTGTCTGGACACTGTACCATAAAAGCCTGATTGGTCGAGTGCTGCAGAGATGGTTGTCCTTCTGAAATGTTCTCCCATCTCCACAGAGGAACTCTGGAGCTCTGTCAGAGTGACCATCGGGTTCTTGGTCACCTTCCTGACCAAGGCCCTTCTCCCCCGATTGCTCAGTTTGGCCTGGCAGCCAGCTCTAGGAAGAGTCTTGGTGGTTCCAAACTTCTTCCATTTAAGAATGATGGAGGCCACTGTGTTCTTGGGGACCTTCAATACTGCAGAAATGTTTTAGTACCCTTCTCCAGATCTGTGCCTCGACACAATCCTGTCTCGGAGCTCTACGGACAATTCCTTCAACCACATGGCTTGGTTTTTGCTCTGACATGCACTGACATGGACCTTTATATAGACAGGTGTGTGCCTTTCCAAATCATGTCCAATCAATTGAATTCACCACAGGTGGACTCCAATCAAGTTGTAGAAACATCTCAAGGATGATCAATGGAAACAGGATGCACCTGAGCTCAATTTTGAGTCTCATAGCAAAAGGTCTAATACATTTAATACATTTGCAAACATTTCTAAAAACCTGTTTTCGCTTTGTCATTATGAGGTATCATGTGTAGATTGATGAGGATTTGTATTTATTTAATCAATTTTAGAATAAGGCTGTAACGTAACAAAATGTGGAAAAAGTCAAGGGGTCTGAATACTTTACGAATGCAGCGTATTTAACACAGTCAATCTAGCTCAGGGGTCTAATATTGAGTTGCACGCCCCCTTTTCCCCTCAGAACAGCCTCAATTCGTCAGGGCATGGACTCTACAAGGTTTCGAAAGCGTTCCAGGATGCTGGCCCATGTTGACTCCAATGCTTCCCACAGTTGTGTTAAGTTGGTGTACCATTCTTGATACACAAGGGCAAGTGTTGCACGTGAAAAACCCAGCAGCATTGCAGTTCTTGACAAAACCGGTGCGCCTGGCACCTACTACCATACCCCGTTCAAAGGCACTTAAATCTTCTGTCTTGCCCATTCACCCCCTGAATGGCACATATACACAATCCATGTCTCAATTATATCAAGGCATGAAAATCCTTCTTTAACCTGTCTCCTCCCCTTCATCTACACTGATTGAAGTGGATTTAACAAGTGACATCAATAAGGGAGCATAGCTTTCACCTAGATTCACCTGGTCAGTATATGTCATGGACATAGAGCAGGTGTTCCCGTGTAGCTCAGTTGGTAGAGCATGCCGCTTGCAACGCCAGGGTTGTGGGTTCGATTCCCACGGGGGGCCTGTATGAGTAAAACATATTTTTTTTAATGTATGCACTCACTAACTGTAAGTTGATCTGGATAAGAGCGTCTGCTAAATGACTAAAATGTAAAATGTGTTCTTAATGTTTTGTATACTCGGTGGCCATTTTTAGGGGCAGACGGGTAAAAAAACAAAAGATGTTCCTAACTCTGAGTCTATCTCAAAGCTACACTCCTTTTCTCCTTGACACATTTGACAAACCCAAAGCCTTGTTTTTAGGTTTTTCCTGTTTAGCTGTCTTTTGTGGCCTTTTTTTTTTGTATGGCTGTTGTTTTTTGACTGCAACACCGGAATTGCCCAGTATGGGACAATAAAGATTTTCTGAATCTCAAAGTTTCCAATAATGTCTACTGATTCATTTATGTCCATATTTTATACAAACAAATGTCGTTTTCTTATTTATTTTTTATTTATTTGTGTCATTTTACTGTAGGTCAGCAGCAGCACCAGGGCATCGTCAGTGCAGTCTCCCTCCTTTAAGATTCTGTAGCTGATGGGTGAGTTGAAGAAGTCAGGTGCAGGAGTGTAAATCACAGAATAACAGGATTTATTCCGGAAAACAGAATTACGCAGTAATGCGTCAAAACAGTCCAGTGCGCAAAACAGGCACACTGGAACCAACAAGGCAAAGGAACAAGGAAAAACCTAAGGCTGGTCCTCTGTAGCTCAGCTGGTAGAGCACGGCGCTTGTAACGCCAAGGTAGTGGGTTCGATCCCCGGGACCACCCATACACAAAAAATGTATGCATGCATGACTGTAAGTCGCTTTGGATAAAAGCGTCTGCTAAATGGCATATTATTATTATATTATAAGGCACACGGGAAAATACAAGGAGCTCCACCGAGCTTCACTCTCCTCACAAGAAACAATCACACTCAAAGACAAGGGGGCAGAGGGAACACTTATACAGGTACTGATGAGGGAATATGAACCAGGTGTGTGTAATGAACAATACAAAACCAATGGAATGATGAGATGAGGAGCGGCAGTGGCTAGAAGGCCGGTGATGACGAACGCCGAAGCCTGCCCGAACAAGGAGAGGTGGCAGCTTCGGAGGGAGTCATGACAAGCTGGGCCTGGGGCTGTCCGTGACATCCCCTCCGCTCACCACCTCTCCACGGGACTCCCGTCCACCCAGCTCCGCTAGCAGCTATATCAGCAGCCGCAGCAAGCGCAAGAGCCCATAGAGAAACCCCACCATAGGGCAGCATCACTTATAGCACCCCCCTTTGTTTTTACAGCTTGTTATTTTGTTGTTACGTGTACATTCTGTACATTGACATACATGGCTTTTTTTTTCTTTTCTTTTTTACAGTAGTTACATAGCAAGAATAAAGTAGATTGATATTTTCATATACGTTACATCTAGATAGGTAGTACTTATACATTATACATCGTGTTTTCAATCATAACTATTATAGAACATGAGCTTTTAAACCCACCCCTCAGCTACTCTCAGTCCATCCCACCTATCTCCGTAAACCGCCCTATTATGATTTCCATGTGCCATATTGTATATTTTTCAACTTTGCTGTGATGTTTCACATAAATTCTGAACCTGTCTAATCACATAGTATCTACAGATTGTAAATTAAAGATACATATTTTTACTAAAAGTATTGTTATATTGTTGATTGATTGACTATGGTTTTCCAAATATCCCAACAGCACTATGTGTAGGGTTAATGTTAGATACACGTTGTGATTTTTCAGCCATTCCTGAACCTGTGACCAGAAACAAGCTACATAGGGGCAATACCAAAATAAGTGATCTAGTGATTCTGTCCCTTTGTAGCAAAATCTGCAGAGCTGAGATGGTTGTATGCCCCATATAAATAACATTTTTTATTGAAAAACTATGTTTTTGAATCAAGCGTTGTTTTGCATATAAAATGGTTCCATTTTCAATTAACTAAAAGTGAGAGGTTGTAATCTGGATAAAGGGAAAAATGCAATTTTTGAACAAGGAGTGAGCCTTTCTTAATAATCTACTGAAAAACCAGTTCGGGTTTAAGTATAACTTTTGTATGACTGATGCTTTTAGTGAGAGGTTTAATGCTTTCCAATACGTAATATGGTACACATATCATAGTTCGGTTGTAATCCAGAGAGGTTAGAATCATTATTTAGATCCTGTATGAGGCTGTGCACGGATCCAGATTGCGGATTTAAGAGGACATTTGTGTCATCAGCGTACAATGACACCTTTGTTTTTAAGCCCTGGATTTCTAGCCCCTCTATATTATTGTTGGATCTGGTTTTAATAGCTAACATTTCGATGGCCATAATAAATAGATATGCCGACAGCAGACAACCTTGTTTTACTCCTATTGACAGTTTAAAACTTTCTGAGAAGTAGCCATTAGTTATTATTTTACACCTAGAGTTACTATACATAACTTTAACCCATTGTATAAGAGATTCTCCTAAATTAAAATAGTCCAGGCATTTATATATAAATTGTAGTCGTACTTTATCAGAAGCCTTTTCAAAATCTGCTATGAATACCGGACCTGGTTTCCTAGATTTTTCAGTGTTCTATTGTTTCAAGTACTTGTCTAATATTATCTCCAATGTATCTTTCATGTAAACAATCTGTCTGATCAGGATAAATAATATTTCCGACAGCATTTTGCTAGGATTTTTGCATCACAACACTGAAGGGCTAATGTTACTGTATTACCGTTAAGAGTGAGAATGTGTGTCACTGTTCAATGCACTGAACAACGGTTTGGTGTGTTGATTGATTTGCATGTTATTTTTGATTGAACTGGAACCACTTGCAGTGATATATAAGATGATTGTGGACTACAGGAAGAAAAAGAGGACTGAGCACGCCTCCATTCTCATCGACGGGGCTGTAGTGGAACAGGTTGAGAGCTTCAAGTTCCTTGGTGTCCACATCATCAACAAACTATCATGGTCCAAAAACACCAAGACAGTCGTGAAGAGGGCACGACAACGCCTATTCCCCCTCAGGAGACTGAAAAGATTTGGCATGGGTCATCAGATCCTCAAAAAGTTATACAGCTGCACCATCGAGAGCATCCTGACTGGTTGCATCACCGCCTGGTATTGCGACTGCTCGGCCTCCGACCGCAAGGCACCACAGAGGGTAGTGCGTACGGCCCAGTACATCACTGAGGCCAAGCTTCCTCCCATCCAGGACCTCTATACCAGGTAGTGTCAGAGGAAGGCCCTAAAAATTGTCAAAGACTCCAGCCAAATTGTCAAAGACTCATAGACTGTTCTCTCTGCTACCGCACGGCAAACGGTACCGGAGCGCCAAGTCTAGGTCCAAAAGGCTTCTTAACAGCTTCTACCCCCAAGCCATAAGACTCCTGAACAGCTAATCATGGCTACGCAGACTATTTGTCAGATAACCTTTATATAATTTTATTGTAAATGTGCATCAAATTGTTCTGTATTTCCTGGCAACTCCTGGCAGTGTGTTTCTGGATATATCCCAATATTAAATTATTGTCTATGGCTGCTTGTCAGAATGATCAATTAGTTGATACATAAACTTATTTTGTTTAAAACATACTGGTTGAGGTCTTGATATAAAATGGTGTGTCTAGGGCCTCCCGAGTGGCGCAGCGGTCTAAGGCACTGCATCCCAGTGTTAGAGGCGTCACTACAGACCCGGGTTCGACCTGTATCACAACCGGCCGTGATCGGGAGTCCCATAGGGCGGAGCACAATTGGCCCAGCGTCGTCCAGGTTAGGGGAGGGTTTGGCCGGGGGGGCTTTACATGACTCATAGCAACTCCTTGTGGTGGGCCGGGCGCCTGCAGGCTGACCGGTCGTCAGTTGGACGGTGTTTCCTCCGACACATTGGTGCAGCTGGCTTCCGGGTTGAGCAGGCGGGTGTTAAGAAGCACGGTTTGGTGGGTCATGTTTTGGAGGACGCATGACTTGACCTTCGCCTCCCGAGCCCGTTGGGGAGTTGCAGCGATGAGACAAAAGGGGGTTTAAAAAAAATGGTGTGTCTGATATTTGAAACAACTTCCTCATAGTTTTTCAAATGGGTTCAAGAAGAGGCTGCCCGACCTTTTGGCTGAAATCAATTGTGCCACAAATGATTTCTTTGAAAACCTGGGCATTGTTCAAAAGGCAACTCCCTCCCACAAAGAAAAGCGGGGACCACTTCCTCGTGCCGAACAAAGATTGTCAGACGGACTCGCTGAACTGAATCTTGTCACACCAGAGCTCAGTCTGTTCTGTCATCTGAAACAACATAATGCTGTTCCTATTATTTTGTGGTGGATGTTTTGCATTGTCTGCAGGGCAAACCTTTGGTAAGTTATCCATTTAATATTTTTTTGGTGTTTATGATCAAAATAAAGGTGTGTGAGACCTTTAGTCCAGAGGACAATGATTGCTAAAGCATGACCAAACCCAGACATCAGTGAAGACATGGAATAGTCAGTGTGTCTTCTAGTCATAAGTAGTGTGCATCATGAGTAAGTCAAAATGATTTATTATGGGTGGAAAAGAATAGAACAATGCAACAGAACAAATCAGATAATTGAATCTGGGTAATTTTGTTTGTGATATTTAAAATAATAGAAAAAGTAGAAAAGTGTGATGACTACTGTGGAAACAACTTTTTTATTGCTGGTCGTGATCATACAGTAGATATGAGATACTAGACTGGGTACCAGTCTATTTGGGCTAACATTCCACTCCTTGTAATTTTGTAATGTTTTCCATAATGATGCTGAGTACAAGGAGTGGAATGTTAGCATAAAGCAAGTCTGGATTTTAGGCTAATGAGATACAACTTAATGTCAATATGTTTCCCATCAGCTCCAACACCTTCAATGGGACAAATGAACAGCACAACACAGGTGACAACAACTCCTGCTCCTACTACCCCATACGTGGACCCACCTTTTGATACTGAAGCACCGACAAGTGGTGGGTATATAAGCATAAAGTACATACTTTATACTTTAATAATTGTATTTATATACTGAATGAATCTAATACTCTTGCCCTAATAGGTGTTGCAATTCTTCGAACAGCTGTCACTTCTTATCAGGAGCTAAATGAGACTATATTTGATCCTGTCTTGAGTCAGGTAACGTTTCCTTATGCAATCATGTTGGTCTTCTTGTTTTCTTAATTCAACCCTAACAGTCATGCATCTATACTGAACAAAAATATAAACGCAACATGCAACAATTTCAGTTCATATCAGTTACAGTTCATATGAGGAAATCAGTCAGTTGAAATAAATTCATTAGGCCCTGATCTACGGATTTCAGATGACTGGGAAAACAGATATGCGTTTGTTGGTCACAGATACATTAACAAATGAGCCTCACAATGGGCCTCAGGATCTCGTCATGGTATTTCTGTGCATTCAAATTGCCATAGATAAAATGCAATTGTGTTCGTTGTCTGTAGCTTACGCCTGCCCATACCATAACCCCACTGCTACCATGAGGCACTCTGTTCACAATGTTGTCATCAGCAAACTGCTCGCCCACACGACACCATACATGTGGTCTGCGGTTCTGAGGCCGGTTGGACGTGCTGCCAAATTCTCTAAAACGGCGTTGGAGGTGGCTTATGGTAGAGAAATTAACATTACATTCTCTGGCAACAGCTCTGGTGGGCATTCCTGCAATCAGCATGCCAATTGCACGCGCTCCCTCAAAACCTGAGACATCTGTGGCATTGTGTTGTGTGACAAAACTGCACATTTTAGAGTGGCCTTTTATTGTCCCCAGCACAAGGTGCACCTTTGTAATGATCATGCTGTTTAATCAGCTTCTTAACATGCCACACCTGTCAGGTGGATGGATTATCTTGGCAAAGGAGAAATGCTCACTAACAGGGATGTAAACAAATTTGTGCACAAAATTTGAGATAAATTAGCTTTTTGTGCGTATGGAAAATTTCAGGGATCTTTTATTTACATTTTACATTTTAGTCATTTAGCAGACGTTCTTATCCAGAGCGACTTACAGTTAGTGAGTGCATACTTCATTTAAAAAAAAAATACTGGCCCCCCATGGGAATCGAACCCACAACCGTGGCGTTGCAAACGCCATGCTCTACCAACTGAGCTACATCCCTGCCAGCCATTCCCTCCCCTACCCTGGGCCAATTGTGCGCCGCCCCATGCGTCTCCCGGTCGCGGCCGGCTACGACAGAGCCTGGATTCGAACCAGGATCTCTAGTGGCACAGCTAGCACTGCAATGCAGTGCCTTAGACCACTGCGCCATTCGGAAAAAAGTAAAGTATTGGTCCTCATGAAGCATGGGACCAATACTTTACAGGTTCCGTTTATATTTCTCTTCAGTGTATATCCCTGGTAGCAATGTACAGTATGTATATGGTTTATATTTAGTTCCACTGAATATGACTTATTTATTATAATAATATTATTTCTGTTGGAATAAGATATGGATCAGATGAGTTTAACATTAGGTAATATATTCTCTCTTCTAGCTCTATGACATCATTTTTGCGCAGCAACCTGATCTGGACTTTCATCTGACTGTGAAAACTTTCCAGAAGGTTTGATGGATTGTGATTCAATGCATAACAGGTTTACGTTTTTATGGTACATCATGTGATGCACCTGCAGTATGCAGATGTGATCTATTATACTACTGACTGTACTTTCAATGATTTTATTCTGTTTCATAACAGTAATTTTTATTAAAGTGATGCTACAGAGGTTTGTATAATTTCAGCCAGTAGTTTTTGAAAGTAGCGTTCACGAGCCAAAACAGGTCCCCGAAAATTGTGCACAGTTGTGTACAACTTAATCAATTTCGTATGATATGTTACGTCCTGCAAAAATAATAAATCTAAAAATCTAATTCGTCCAATATTTGTAAGCGCTTAACATTGCACTTATGATCTGGAGGAGGACTTGTAAATCAAGAGTTACATCACAACTCTACCCACTTTCCTTCCAGTGGAGTGTTTTGAGCCCCACCTGTTTAGCAAAATATATATATATATATATATATATATATATATATATATATATATTGGCCTGTTTTGCATGTTATTTTGGCATGAATTCGTGTTACATATCAGTTTGCAAACAATGTAAAAAAAAATATATATATATCCTTTACTTAATAAAGCCGCATACAAACATGGTCTATTTCTTGAGTAAGGCAGCTCCAAAATGCAGGTGTTTCAGCCTAGCTCAGTGCTTTCTGAAAGCACAGAGCATAGGCGTTGGTAATCTTTTCTATAGTTGCGCAGTGATTGGCTCAGTTTTCTGTCACTTATGGGGACACTACGTCACATTGGACATTATACAACAAGTCGGAAATCGTAAATTCAACAATGAGTGATTTAGAAAGAATCAGTGGCTAACTGCAAGCATTGCAAAGCAATCACTATTTTGCTCTCCCCTGCCTGCTATTTGGTGGAGAGGGTGTGTGGTCCAAGTCTGGGTTTAAGGATTTAAAACATCTGTCTGAAAGGGTCTCTTTTCCAAGCTTAAAAGGATAAACATTCACACGCAATACCATGGGCCAGTAAAGGTTGAATACATTCGCCATGCTGTCAATCCAGCAGGACTTCTGCAGAGTTCAAAACAACTGGGAACTCAGACCTGGGAAATCTCTGACTTCCGACTTCAGTGCGTTCAAGACAACTGGGAACTTGGGAAAAAAACATGCTCCGACTGGAAAAATACGCTTTGAACGGTCATCCAACTCGGAATTCCAAGTCAGGAATTCGGGCCTCTTTCTAGAGCTCCGACTTTCCGACCTGAAGATCACTGACGTCATGATTCAACCTCGTTTTTTTATGAGTTCCCAGTTGTCTTGAAAGGACCATAAATCCAGAAAATGCCAGACATTGATGACAAAGTTTGATGACAAAGTTTGCCAACAAGAAGGACTGCCGCACCACCTGTATGTTGTGTAGTAAGCTGTTAGTAGCCCATGTGTCTCCCCCTCAGAATTTAGCCTAGTGTTCTGACTTGGTGGTGCACATGTAGCCTATAGCCTGTTTTAGAGAAAAGTAATCATCGAATATTGTAAGAGCTTTCAATGTCTGCTTATATGTCCCCGTTATTTATCCTACGGTTCTGACTTGGTATACAGGGAGAATACTGTAAGAGCGGCCCATGTTCTGAATTCTGTTGCTGTCCATTTCAAAAGTGCTGAACAAATAGGCATATTGACTGCGTCTGTCTTGGCTCGCTCATTAATGTCTTACTCACAATTATGGCTTGCCTCTTATCCGCTCATCGTTCCCTTGTGCCATAGTTTGTACATCTCAATTGTTATATTGCTTATATATGTCTATCTCATTAGTATCTTATAATTTTAGGTAATGTTGGAATTATACATTTAATTGTTTTGCTTACTTTGTGTATTATAATTAGCTCATGTACTATATAATTGTGTTGGGTCTGTAACCATGTTTGCCAGTGACAGCTTCGCATTCAAATATTTTTTTCAACAAAAAGTTCAGGAATAGACCCATGTGATTCCAGTTGATATTGCGAGGGTTGGTTTGTTGTGCGTCGGTATATTGTCTATAAAAGTGGATCCTCATGATTGTGTTTTCCTTTTTAGACCACATAGGCCTAATAAAATACTTCAAATGGTAAGCTAACCCCGTCTCTCTCTCTCTCTCTCTCTCTCTCTTCTCCCTCTCTCTCTCTCTCTCTCTCTCTCTCTCTCTCTCTCTCTCTCTCTCTCTCTCTCTCTCTCTCTCTCTCTCTCTTCTCTCTCTCTCTCTCTCTCTCTCTCTCTCTCTCTCTCTCTCTCTCTCTCTCTCTCTCTCTCTCTCTCTCTCTCTCTCTCTCTCTCTCTCTCTCTCTCTCTCTCTCTCTCTCTCTCTGTGGTGACTTAAAGAAGAGTAAAGTTAAGGCAACATCTTGCTGAATTTATCTGAACTAACATCTACCTGAATTTCTGAAGGAAGGCCTACCTTGTCAGCTTGTTTCCTTGCGCCTGCTTATACTTAGAGCTAAGTGTCAAAACTCATGTCGGCATCCGTTATTATTGAAGGAGAGTGCGGTTCTTATCGAGTTACACAAATCCACAAGGAATCAGTAGAAACCATATTTATTTACAGTTTTTCTCAATTGCTTAAACACTAAAACCCATTGGCTGAACAAAGTTCTCAGTTGTCTGGACTCATTTAGCTAATTATGCAGTATGTTGTCAATACCTTAAACCATTTCACATGGTAAAACAAAATTTGCAGATCTCACTTGGACTTTTCAGCAAAACTCTAAACACATTCTCATTCTCAAAACACATTCTGCACTCTAATGCACATGTCATCCATACTGGTAAACACAAGTGGCAACAATCAAATACAAATAGAGAACACAACCATCGTAACAGGATACGAATGAAACAAGTATACAGAGTACCTTTTGAACACAACTCACCAGGGGTGAAAGAACTGCGAGCTCAGTATGTGCAAGTAGTTGTACATTCAGAAACATTTACTGTAATCCAGATTGTCTACAGTACTAACACATACTATGTGAATGACATTACTCTTCAGTACATACAATGTATGTGAATCAGAAGTGCATACAGTAGGCCTAATTGTACTCTACAGTATAGCACTGTCTCTGTACGACTTACAAAATCCTACATACAGTATATTGTATTTCTACACAGACAATATTTGACTTGGAATCCTTGGACAGACCCCATGAGTTAATCTCTGTCGATGAAGCAGGCTTCAATCTAACAAAGAGGAGAAGGAGAGGCCGAAACATGATTGGACAGCGGGCCAATGTTGAAGTCCCTGGTCAACGAGGTGGCAATGTCACAATCTGTGCGGCTATCAGCAACCATGGTGTTCTACATCACCATGTTACACTCGGGCCATTTAACACCCAACACCTTCTAAGATTTATTGCCAATCTAAGATATATTTTATTTGAGCAGCAGGTTCAAGAGCAGCAGGATCAAGAGCTAAATGAGAATCCCATTCCCACCTATGTGATAGTGTGGGACAATGTCAGTTTCCACCGAGCTGCTCAGGTAAGGGAATGGTTTAACATCAATGGGCAGTTTATGAACTTGTACCTCCCTCCATACTCGCCTTTCCTGAATCCGATTGAGGAGTTTTTCTCCTCTTGGAGATGGAAAGTGATTGATAGACAACCCTACACCAGAGTAAATCTGCTGCAAGCCATGGATTTAGCCTGTGGTGATATAGGTGAGGAATCATGTCAGGGCTGGATACGGCACACAAGAGGCTTCTTCCCCCGTTGCCTCAGGAGGGACAATATTGCTTGTGATGTCGACGAAGTGCTCTGGCCTGACCCAGCCCAAAGACTAGAAGAAGCACATTGATCACATGTTTACTCCTTTGATTTATGTCCCTTTTAGTATTGTATACTGTAGTACAGTGCATTGTAGGGTGTATACTGTACAATGGACAAATTGTATGGCCCTGAACATTGTGCTTTCCATTTGTTAACAGTACTGACTGCTCAATAGATTTTGACTGGTTGCAGGTTCATATCAACAAAGAACAAGAATTACAGTATCACAGAAACAAAGGACAAGTTTGTGAGATGCAGGGTACAGTACTGTAAAAATAGGGGTACAAGGAGGAGGAAGAACAAAAAACAAAATTGCAAAGAGCAAAGCAGAGTAGTAATTTCTGATCAATTTTGATACTACTATGATAGAACATGTTTTCGTTCATCAAAAGACAATGACGGAAAAATATGACATTTGTTTTGAGATTAAAAATGTACTTCTCCCTTTGAACAATGTGTTTTCTATTTTTCGGTGTATTGTTTACTGACTGCTTGAGAGTGTATATCATTTTGATCACTTTGTTTATGATTTGAGAGCAGTGTTTGATTTTGAACACAGGTAAAACTGTTTTGAGGCAAATGTTTCATTTTGCGAGAGGAGTCAGAGGTTTTGTAAATAGTGCTTGAAGATGAGGTTTTGTGTTTACAGTTTTTCTCAGTCGCTTTGGTGCATTTCTTAGATCAAAAGTGCAATTCTTGATACTACTTGTACAAATTCCAAATCATCTAGTCACTTGTGCACATCATTAAAGCAATTTCTTATTCCTTTGAACAAATTGCAATTGCTTTTGTACATATTGCAATTGATAATGTACAAGTGTCAGCTTTTTTCCACATTTTCAATTGCTCATGTCATGTTGATCAAAATATAGTAGATGGTTCTCTGTTGAATAGTCTTACCCCTCAAAACATCTAGGCATTAGTTCCTTGCATAAGCCATTACATGCAAAATTGTTGAACTATTTGTCATAAACTGTCAAGCATAGTTTTACACATTTCTATTAGACCTTTTGTACAAAAACGTAAATTGCTGAATCGTGCAGGTGAAATTAACCCTCACTCATGAAGGAATGTAAAGTGTTAGTTCAACCAACAATCAACCAGTTGTCTAAATTGCTCAAAGGTGCATCTCATGAAGAATCAATTGGCAAGCATATATAGACAGACCACAACACAGAGTTGCAATTTTCCAATAATGGATGGACCAGGAAACGAACAGGGTCAACAGCCAAGAGGAGGAAGAAGAGGAGCAAGGATGCGTGGTGGAAGGCAAAACAGAGGAAGAGGCAGAAGAGGACATAGGCGCATATCTGATGACATAAGGGCCACTATTGTAGACCATGTTGTCAATCATGGCCTTACAATGGCTGAGGCGGGTCGAAGGGTGCAGCTGAATATTGGGAGATCAACCGTGTCCTCAATAGTACAAACGTTTCGAAGAGAGAACAGGTATGTCCACCAATGTACAGTGCACTGTTACTGTATATAAGCAGTATACTGTATACTTCCTACAATGCTTCATATTACAGTAGTCCACTTGTATTTCACAGCATACAGAAATATACTCTATACAGATACATACTGCACCTTACATGCACCCACCTGTATGTTTTACAGTAAAATGTGTGTTCGCATAGTTTTTGTCTATGTGAAAGTGTGCGATGCATCACTGCATTTTTCCACACATAGGACTGCAAGATTACCTCAAACCGGTGGCAGAGGACGCCTTTTCACACCTCAACAGGAGGAGGCTATTTGCACCATGGTCCGAGCAAACAATGCCATGAGACTCAGGGAAATACAAAGGACCATTATAGAAGACAACAATGTCTTTGAAAACATCCATACGGTTAGCATCTCAACCATCGACAGGGTGCTGCATAGAAACATAGAAAAATGAGTATGAAACAGCTGTACCGTGTACCATTCCAAAGGAATGAGGACAGAGTTAAGGAGCTACGGTACCAGTATGTACAGGTAAAACATATATCTATGTAACTACTTTACAGCAACATTTTATAGTGTTACATAGTACAGTAAGCATAAACTGCACACATTTCCATTGCTGTGGAAGGAGCATGCAATATATGTACATTTTATGTCACTCTTCCTTACCAAAACAAATTCAACTGTGTGTTCTGGGATATAGCGTATAATGGAGTTGGAATCAAGTGAACCCTCTCACAACTTTGTATACGTGGATGAGGCTGGCTTCAACCTGACCAAATGCAGAAGGCGGGGTCGGAATATCATCGGTCACAGAGCTACTGTGGATTTGCCAGGCCAACGGGGAGGAAATATCACCATGTGTGCTGCTATTTCGGAGCATGGTGTCCTAACCCATATCCCCCTTTTAGGGCCATACAACACCCAGCATCTACTCAACTTTTTAGAGACTCTCTACAGGGCTCTCATCCCTGATGATGAGAGGGGTCTGTTTAGAGAGGATTTGCCAAAGTATGTGGTCATTTGTGATAATGTGAGTTTCCATCGATCAAACATCATAAGGCAATGGTTTGTGACCCACCCGAGGATGCTCATAGAATTCCTCCCACCTTATTCACCATTCCTTAACCCAATTGAGGAGTTCTTTTCAGCATGGAGGTGGAAGGTGTACGATCGTCAGCCACACACACAGATGACCCTGCTGGCTGCAATGGATGCAGCATGTGAGGACACCACAGTAGACGCCTGCAGAGGATGGATAAGGCATTCCAAAAGATTCTTTCCACGTTGCATTGGAAGGGAAAATATCCGGTGTGATGTGGATGAGAATATGTGGGCTGACAGACAGGAACGTCTGGATGTGTAGAGACAGCACTAGAACAGTGCTGTGGGCAAAGTTGTGCCTTAGGGGTGGTTTCCTGTGTTTCTTTCTAATTTAGTTTTTTTTCCTTTGTGCCCCTTGGGTTGTCCAGTCTCTTTCAATCAATAACCCACATACAGTAATATGTAAATAGTACTGTTGAAATTGATATATGCCATAGAAGTGCAGCCTTGTGCATTTTCAATACAGTAACTGTCATCCAAACTGTAGCCTAAGTTTACATCAGGTAATACTGTCAAAGTACACAGTTCCATTGACAACATGCCTAAACATTTTGACAACCTTGTTCGTGAACAATGACTCAATGACTTATCATTCTGATGACACTGACATGATCATTGGCATGAATATTTACTTTTGAGAGATGTACTAAGGATTTTTAGTGACTGACTAGCTTTAGAAACATATCTATTGTATATTGCAGTTTGTACAAATTGTTCTGAGAAATGCACTTATTATTTTGCACATGTTAGGGATGATGTGAAAAATGCACCAAAGCGACTGAGAAAAACTGTAATGTTTTCAAGAAATGGAGCAAGGTTTTAGAAATTGTGTTTTAGCAATTGAGAAAAACTGTAAGCAAGTCAGCCATATATATCAGCTATGGTTTTTAAAAACACAGTAAATGAGGTTGAATGAATTGTTTTGCTGCCAGACGAGGCTCCGCTGATTGCCAGGTGTAGTGGTGGTAAGGATTCACTCTATGGTGCTGAAAGGAAAGCTCCGCTGTCGGGACAGGTTTATGAAGGCCCTAACAGTTTGAGAGCACTGTTTGTCACCGTTATAGTGCAATTAATGTATTGTTTAGTGTTGTGTTGTGTAGTGGCTTTGCTGGCATGCTTAAGAAATGTATATATTTTTTGCCCCACCAAGATTTACAGTGGGGAGAACAAGTATTTGATACACTGCCGATTTTGCAGGTTTTCCTACTTACAAAGCATGTAGAGGTCTGTAATTTTTATCATAGGTACACTTCAACTGCGAGAGACGGAATCTAAAACAAAAATCCAGAAAATCACATTGTATGATTTTTAAGTAATTAATTTGCATTTTATTGCATGACATAAGTATTTGATACATCAGAAAAGCAGAACTTAATATTTGGTACAGAAACCTTTGTTTGCAATTACAGAGATCATACGTTTCCTGTAGGTCTTGACCAGGTTTGCACACACTGCAGCAGGGATTTTGGCCCACTCCTCCATACAGACCTTCTCCAGATCCTTCAGGTTTCGGGGCTGTCGCTGGGCAATACGGACTTTCAGCTCCCTCCAAAGATTTTCTATTGGGTTCAGGTCTGGAGACTGGCTAGGCCACTCCAGGACCTTGAGATGCTTCTTACGGAGCCACTCCTTAGTTGCCCTGGCTGTGTGTTTCGGGTCATTGTCATGCTGGAAGACCCAGCCACGACCCATCTTCAATGCTCTTACTGAGGGAAGGAGGTTGTTGGCCAAGATCTCGTGATACATGGCCCCATCCATCCTCCCCTCAATACGGTGCAGTCGTCCTGTCCCCTTTGCAGAAAAGCATCCCCAAAGAATGATGTTTCCACCTCCATGCTTCACGGTTGGAATGGTGTTCTTGGGGTTGTACTCATCCTTCTTCTTCCTCCAAACACGGCGAGTGGAGTTTAGACCAAAAAGCTCTATTTTTGTCTCATCAGTCCACATGACCTTCTCCCATTCCTCCTCTGGATCATCCAGATGGTCATTGGCAAACTTCAGACGGACCTGGACATGCGCTGGCTTGAGCAGGGGGACCTTGCGTGCGCTGCAGGATTTTAATCCATGACGGCGTAGTGTGTTACCAATGGTTTTCTTTGAGACTGTGGTCCCAGCTCTCTTCAGGTCATTGACCAGGTCCTGCCGTGTAGTTCTGGGCTGATCCCTCACCTTCCTCATGATCATTGATGCCTCACGAGGTGAGATCTTGCATGGAGCCCCAGACTGAAGGTGATTGACCGTCATCTTGAACTTCTTCCATTTTCTAATAATTGCGCCAACAGTTGTTGCCTTCTCACCAAGCTGCTTGCCTATTGTCCTGTAGCCCATCCCAG